>NW_021886658.1:0-1452 GCF_006229205.1 Suricata suricatta
TTTGAAGAAGGAAGTTTATAGCAATACAGGTCTGCTTCAAGAAACAAGAACAATTTCAAACAATCTAACCTTATACCTGAAAAAGCTCAAAAAAGAATAAAACTCAAGACCAGTCGAAGGAGAGAAATAAAAAAAAAATAGAGCAGAAATAACCAAATAGAAACTTAAAAAAACAAATAAACAAAAAACAGAACATTCAGCAGCTGGTTCTTTGAAAACAACAAATTTGATAAGTCTTTAGTCTCATTAAAAATAAGTGGGAGGGGGGACAAATTTTTTAAAAATCTGAAATGAAAGAGGAAAAATGACCAATACCTATCACCTCCCAAAAATGAATCAGGAAAAACTAATACATATGAGCTGGCCAATTACCAGCAATGAAATTTAATAAGTAATCAAAAAAAAAAACCTCCCAACAAGCAAAAGTCCAGGACCAGATGACTTCACAGGTAAAATCTACCAAACATCTAAAGGAAAGTCACTACCTATTTTCTCTAACTATTCTGAAAAGCCGAAGAGGAAGCAAAGTTTCTAAATTCATTCTATGAGGCCAGAATTACCCTGATACCAAAACTAGATAGACACAATATTAAAAAAGGTAACTACAGGACAGTATCTCTGATGAACATAGATGAAACATCCCTCAACGAAATGTTAGCCAACTATATTCAAGAATGCATAAAAAAATCATTCACCACAATCAAGTGGGATTATTTCCTGGAATGCAAGGGTGGATCAACATGGAACATCACATCAGCAAGTGAAAAAGTAAAACCCTATTATCATTTCAATAGTTGCAGAAAAAGCACTTGACAAAGCACATCCATTCATGATGAAAACCCTCAACATATAGTGGGTTTAGAGGGAGCCTCTTTCAACGTTATGCAAACACCCCAGCTAATACCATACTCAATGATAAAACGCAGATTTCCCCCTAAGATTAGGAACAAGAGAAGAATGTCTTGTTCATTTCCTGCAAGTCCTACTTACAGCAACCAGATGAGAAATAAAGGGCATCTGAATTGCTAAGGAAGAAGTAAAACTTCCACTCCTTGCAGTAGACATGATACTATATATAGAAAACCCTTAAAGACTACATCAAAAACCACTAGAACTGATGAATGCACTAACGTTCCAGGATACAAAAATCAATATACAGAAGTCTTTTGCAATTTTATACACTAACAATGAAGGAGAAGAAATACAAATTAGGAGAAAAATCCTATTTCAAGAAAATAAAATACCTAGGAATCAACTTAACCAACGAGGTGAAAGATCTGTGCCCTGAAAACTAGAAAACATTGAACAAAGAAATTGAAGACAACACAAACAAATGGAAAGCTATCCATGCTCGTGGACAAGAACAACAAATATGGTTACAATGTCGATACTACATGAAACAGCCCACAGATTTTACGTGTTCCTTATCAAAATACCAAAACATTTTTCACA
>NW_021886659.1:0-672 GCF_006229205.1 Suricata suricatta
AGGCATCATTCCTTCCTCTAGGTCACTTCCTTCTTCTTGTCCATAATGTACTTGAAGGGCTGAGGTGGAGCAGCCATCTTGGACCGTAAGGGCAAAAACCACAAACTAGAGTTGGAAGATCTGAAGTTTAAAGGAGGCTACAACATGGTTTCTTCACGCAATTATACCATTTTTGAACCACCTACCTGTCTCTGGATTTTGGGGATCAAAGTAAGACTCTGGCTGAGCCACTGTATTTTTTTTTTTATTATTATAATTGACTAATGGGAAAGTCATGGTCCCTCCAATGTGCCCAACGCACTGCCCATATATCCGGGTCTTCCAGATGTCTCATACTATGTGCCTCAGCAGGGACATCACTGCAAGAGGACCAACAGCAATTTGGAGAAGCCTACGTTTGCTTTCTTAAGTATAATCGTGCCAGAATCTTCTGTGTTCACTCCAATTGTAAGGAACTATGCTCAATTTTCTGAAGACCGATTAATCTGGCTTCAGCACTTTTAAAATATTCCATATTAATAATTGTTTCTTTATTTTAATGTTATTTATTAACTTAGTTAAGTTACTGTTACATCCTCACAGGGATACTAGAAAATCTCATTTCTGGAAAACAGTGTAGGAATAATAATAGTCAGCCTTTCTTGTGTCCTTGCCACATACATAAAACTATGC
>NW_021886660.1:0-672 GCF_006229205.1 Suricata suricatta
GTGTCTGCTGTTTCCGGGGCCAGGAGGCGAGGAAAGGAAACGGGGTTCCCCTCGGGCCCCTCCCGTTTCTGGGACAGAAAAACTCCACGGAGGCTGTCCAGCCCGTGATCTTCCAGCAGTTTTGTCTTAACGACAGGATTTCAACGTAAATGTGCTGTACGGATGTGTAGTGTCGGTGGCACTGAGATGGGGGGTGTTTGCAGTGTGTCTCGAGGAGCACCGGGCTCGGTCCCCCCCCCCCCGGGGCTCGGGCCCTCCGCTCCCTGCCCCCCACGCACCTGAACAGCTCTGCGGCAGCCCTGGGCAGCACTCCTAGGCGGCCGTGGGGCTCCTCCGTGGCGTGAGGCCCCAGCACGGTGCAGCTCTTGCCACAGCCCGTCTGTCCGTAAGCCATAATGCACACGTCGTACCTAAAACCCAGCACAGGTGTGAGGGCCGGGAAGCATGCAGCGGGCCTCCTGCCACAGCCGGGTTCTAAGAGAAACGTTTACGTAGATGGCCAGTTCCTCCCATTTTGCTCTTGTTCCTGTTTCTCCATCACGTCTGAAATGAGGCTTTCGTAGAACTGCACCGAAGGGTCTCTGCTCTGTGCACGATCCCCGCAGTGGCGGGCTAAGCCACGGACGCGTCTACACACACAGCGCATTCCCGTCGGCACCTGCTTCTCCTTGG
>NW_021886661.1:0-672 GCF_006229205.1 Suricata suricatta
TGTTCTTGTGACCCCCCCCACCCCCCGCACACGGTAAATCAGAATATAAACAACTTTGAGAAGAGAGTGAATTTATTCAGCCTCAGTCACATAGTTTCCATATCTTGTAATATCTAGAATATCTTAAAGTTTCTTTTCCACATTCTAAGGAGCAGGAATATTCCAAGTTATTCTCTGCCTCATATAGCTCTTATATATTCGTGCATTTTCATAATCCTACTCTACCCAGAGCAGAAAAAGCACCCAAATCAGACAAAAATGGGAACTGTTTTCTTTGAGTGCAATCCCAGGACCAGATCCCATCAGTAATAAGAACTTGGACTCCACACACTCCCCTCTGGATCTGACACAAAGGGAATATTTTCAATACTTGTAAAAATGTAATTCAAACGGACAACTGATGTTGCTCCTGGAAGCCAGGTCGGAGAGAAGGGAGAGAAGTCTCTGGAACGTAGGAGAGGAGTGTCCTAAACACCTAACCTTAAAAAATATTTCTGAAAAGGTTAAATATTATGTGGAAACATAAAGCAGAAGTATCAGAACTGAAAAAGAAAAAAAAATCATTGGCATTTAAGAACATTTTTCGTTTAGAGAGAGAGCGCGCAAATAGGGAGCCGGGACAGAGGGAGAGAGAGGAAATCTTACGTAGGCTCCCAGCTCTGCAGGAACCCT
>NW_021886662.1:0-672 GCF_006229205.1 Suricata suricatta
CTGCTGTCAGCATGGAGCTCCACACAGGGGTGATCCCATGAACCGTGAGATCATGACCTTAGCAGAACCAAGAGTCAGTTGCTCAACTGACTGAGCCACCCAGGTGCCCTGCCAATTTTATTGTGGTACAGATTGTATATTCTAGTATAGTATGGCACCTGGACTAGTCTGCAGGTGTAGCAACTGAAGCAAATGGGCTTATTTACACTGGGAAGAATGCAGTTAGGATAATGTGTTGCCCTTTCTATTGACCTTTTAATTACCTTTGCCTTATGCCCTTCTACCTGGGCTGAATCACAAAAGAAATTCAATTAAAAAATAGTTCCTAAAGGAACAGAGTCATTTACGTGAGGGCCTTCAGCCCCTTATTTTAGATTTCTCCCTTCAGAGTAGTCTGGCGGCAGTTCAGAAAGACAAAGTCCCATTATAGTAGCTTTATTCAAAAGTTACTTTACATCTGTCACAACATAAGGAATGGGAGAGATGGTCTATTGTCTTAAAATTTGGAGAATTCAAAGCTTAGGACATTGAGTGACAATTACGTCCTGTGTGTTAGACACAGCCCCACTCTGGATTTGTTGGTCAGATCACTAATCCTGTCATCTGTCTTTGGTCCATTTGGAAGAGAGATTCATTTAAGATCCTTTGAAGGGAATTTATAGGAATTGAAAG
>NW_021886663.1:0-672 GCF_006229205.1 Suricata suricatta
TCCCTCCCCCTCTCTTTCTCAAAAAAATAAATAACCATTAAAATAAAGTAAAATTTAAAAAGGCCTTCCAGATAGCTAATAAGACATATTTCTCCTGATCATTGAGGAAGATTGGGAAAGGAAGAGAATGGTGAAGCCAAAATACATTATTAGGGCTCTAAGGTGGGCCCCTATGAAATTTTTCTGCAGAGTCCAGGAAACCTGACGTCTCTCCTATTTCGGGCAGAAGGTAAAACTGGATGGTAAAAGCCTACCGCTTAGCAATGTCGTTTTAGCAAAAATAAAGGTTTAGCAACACTTCGCTTCAGTCATATGTTAGTAATGTTTACACTGCCCTTCGTTATACTGTCAGTTAAGAGCAGCCGCATTTGGGACCTGTTTCTTGCATCTGCACCGGCCCTGGGGTGTGGGCGAGGCGCCGTGGGTTTCTGTGGGTGCCGCTGTGCCTGGTCACAGGGTGGGTTCCCCCTTGAGGCAGGGGCAGGTCGGGGGACACAGAGGTGGTTGTGTCTTTTGGGTCAGTTACGGGTTCGACTTTGTGACTTGCTTCCACAAGAGGCCATAAAACAAGCCAGGAACTACTTATTCACTACATACTCTTTCCAGCACGTTGAGACTTTCACATCAGACTATATTATGTACATGCCTGGAATGTGCTTATTATATGCATTC
>NW_021886664.1:0-672 GCF_006229205.1 Suricata suricatta
AAGAGGGATAAATAATTTTTCAATACATGATGACTATGTGAAAGGTGGCTAAAATTCTTAATAATAAACATTTTATGTGAGAAATGAGAGGAGCAATAAAATGACAACTTTGATAAAGGAAGGAAGCAGGGCAATAAGGAAGTAAAGGAAAACAAGAAAGAACAAAGAGGAAAAGGAAAACAGGTAAATGGTCATGGCAGTAAGATGGGATGATAATGGAATATGGTGTGATCAGAAAACCTTGAATTGCTCACCTACACTTGCAGAGAAAATGAAGACTCGAAGTACTAGGAGTACATCATTGATTTCCAAAGGTCAGATTTAGATTATTGAAGATTTAGAAGTATAAAAATAGGAATATATTCTTCATTACTACATGAAAACTAATACTTTGTTTCAGAAAGAGAATGAATACATGGAAAATTAAAGAGTAGGTAAATGTGGCTTTTAGTGTGATTTAAATTAAATCTTTCCAAGTTACATGTGTCTATAATAAAAGTGAATTTTATGATTAAAAATAAAGCATAATCATTCTTATATACAAATAATCGATTTTTTGTAAAAACAAAGTTAATTTAAGACATTACAGTGGAAACATGAATTATTAGTTCTGAAAGGGTGTCCGTCATGGGATGTTGTACTTGATAACATAGATGAAGAAACTAACCAAAA
>NW_021886665.1:0-672 GCF_006229205.1 Suricata suricatta
CAGACAACACTCTTACTCTTTACTGAGATCATCTATAATCTTTAGTAACCTAGTATTTAAAAGAATATTTTGAACTCCTAAATGTTTAAATCCGATTGCTATGCTAACTAGAATAGCGTGTTATCAAATATTTCTTCACTGATAGGATATTCTTTTGTAATGACATTATTTTAACTTTTGACCATGCCCTCTCTAGTTCATTATATCTAGTACATGTTTTTATGCTTCTGGAATGAAATACCTATCAATATAAAGTTGAATTAACACCTTTATATAGTCAATTCTTCCAAATACATAGAAAATGGTCTATATAGAATGATAGAATGAAAACTTCTCTCTTTATTCTATATAAAACAATATAATATCAGCTTTCCATGGAATTTCCTAAATTAATTTCCATGTAAAACTCCTTAAATTATTCACTTCTTTCTATAAAGAACTTAAAAATGGAATTATCTACACTACAGGTAGATAAAAAAAGTAGTATGATAATTCATAACTAGTTCAATATTTTACCTTAAAATATTAAATCTTCAAAGAGAAACATTATTTACATTTCTATAATACTGTATGCATGCCTCCATCTTTCCAATCACCTTTTTAGAAAGAAAATATTTGTGAATACACGTATCCTTTCGAATAATTATGTGAAAACTTAAGAACAGGGACCAC
>NW_021886666.1:0-672 GCF_006229205.1 Suricata suricatta
GGGAGGGAGGAGGTGATGGTCATGTTGGGGGGCACTTGTGGCAGGAAGCACTGGGTGTTATCTGGAAACCAATTTGACAATCAATTATTATTAAAAAAATAAAATAAAATAAAGGCAGAACAAAAGATGAAGATGGACATTATATAATAATTACAGGGTCTCTCCATCAGGAAGAGCCAACAATTACAAACATCTACCCACCAATTCAGGAGCACCCAAATACATAAAACAACTAATCACAAATATGAACAGTCTTATTGATAAGAATGTATTTATTGCAGGGGATTTTAATACTCCCCTAACAGCAATGGATAGGTCAACCAGACAGAAAATCACTAAAAAAACAATGGACCTGAATGGCACATTGTAACAGGTGTAATTGATAGACATATTTAGAACTCAGCATCCTGAAGCTAGGGAATTCACTTTCTTTTCAACTGCACATGGCACATTCTCCAAGAAAGATCACATACTGGGGCATAGAGCAGCCCTCTATAAGTACAAATGAATTAAGATCATAACATACACACTTTCAGATCACAATGCTATGAATTGTGAAATCAATCACAGGAAAAAATCTGGAAAGCCTCCAAAAACATGGAGGTTAAAAACCACCCTACTAAAGAATGGTTGGGCAAATCAGGCAATTAGAAAAGAAATTTAAAAATATAT
>NW_021886667.1:0-672 GCF_006229205.1 Suricata suricatta
AAAAAAGATTAAATGCATAGGGTCTCACAGAAACCAGCCTCAGCAACGACCAAAAAACTTTAATAAACTTTGTTTCACTGTCTTGTATCCTTTTGCCAACTTTTCACAATTTTTTATTTTGGGGGAATCATCAAAATATCTTTCCCAACATTACACACAGCAGATCCTCTTGTCTAGCATGTCTAGCACTTTTCTTCCCTTCTACCCCTCTTGAGGCAAGGGGCTCCCCATGTAACATACTCCCACTCTATTTACACAGAGTTTTTTTGTATGACTGATATGCAGCTACCAGGAATGTGAATTAGGAGCACTTGCTAGCCAAACACCCCATTCACATTTTTCCCTATTGATTCAAGACACACTAATGTTGCAATACTATAGTCCAATCTCTCATTTTAGAAATGAGGCACCGGACAGGTTAAACAACATAGTCAAGAGCACCACACAGTGAAATCACCAGTCACAGAGCATACTCTATCTCACGTTTTTTGTTCCCAATCTCCAATTCATTCAATGATACCATGCTTCCCTCTAAATTCGCTCTTCTGGAACAACTGAGTTAGCCGGGCCAAACTATATGAGTTAACAGACGCCAGTGAATTTTTCAGGTCCTGGGAGCTTAACACTCTTAATAACAAAACTTTAAAAAGTTATCGATTCTTGGGGCACCTG
>NW_021886668.1:0-671 GCF_006229205.1 Suricata suricatta
CAGACACAAGCAGGAAGTTCGGGCCAACAGGATAAGTACAGCCCCTGGTGACAGCCGCGTGCATGAACCGGAGCGACAGGAGCTGGCTTGGGGAGCAGATGTGCCCACAGAAGGGCCAGGTTAGCTCCTGGGGCGAGGGGGCGGTGTCCCAGGGAGGGGAGAGCAGGGGAGTGTGCCTCTCGTGGCCGGGGGCAGGGCTGGCAAGGGCTCGCCCGGCAGAAGGAAGAGCACTGTGCCAGGGTGCAGGGATGTGGCACCGCTGGGCTGCTAGGAGATCAGGAGGGCCTCACTTTTCCTGGGGAACAGGAGGGAGTGAGGGAGGCGAGGACACGTAGACAAGGGCCATGGCTCAAGGCACTCGGGACCGAGTTTCCCCTGGGGAGCGGTCACATGGTCTCAGGAGCAGAGGAAGAGGGATTCGCTGGAAGATTCCCCACGGCCACTCCAGCCCAGAGGACGGTGGGGACCCACGGGGAGGCATGCAGAGGGATTCTGCTCCCATTTATCAGATGAGATCCTTGAGGCCCCAATGGAGGGATGGGCCTGAATGGGTCACATGCAGTGAGCTGACACAGGCTGAGCTCTCCGTATGTCACCCCTGCCTCACCTGTCAGGCCCAGTCCCTCGCCGTGTGCCCTGGCACAGCTCTGCCTTCTGCCTCCTTTTCTCTG
>NW_021886669.1:0-1452 GCF_006229205.1 Suricata suricatta
GTGATGGGCTTTATGAGCATAAGATAGAAAGAAATACAATTTTCTGATTAGAGAGTGATTCATATTAGAGATTGAATGACGAATAATCTTAATCTTCCCAGGGCACATTTTTATTTCAAATAAGAGCTACTAAATCAGGTTTGTGTTTTGAGGAAGGGCGAGTTATTTGGCATTTTACTTTGAAAGGTTGTCTGCGTAGGAGACTTGCACACACACTTGCTTGTCCTTCCATCAGATCCTTTGGGAGTTAGTCATGGGTAGAGAATGAGTCTTAATGGGTCCTTTCTTCTTAATGACACACTAAAAGAACCAGGTCATTGGTTAAAACAAACAGGCAGTCATTTCAACAGTGGGGACTTACAACTCTCCAGCTGCATTGTACAAGTCTGGACATCCATTGGAAAATTCTTCAAGTCCATGGGACAGGATAAGGTCAAGGTGAGTCTTAGCAAAGAAAAAAAAATTAAAAACAGGTTTTAGATCAGTGAGGTCTGATTCTTGAGGAACAAACCAAAAACACATTTGACATTAAGCTCTCAAAGCAAAGCTTTCTCTTTTTCAAATGAACACGTAGTCATTGGTAAATTTTAAGAATATTGTAGAATTTCATTATTACCCCTACTCTCTATTTCCTATCTTCCAGCCTCTGACTCTCACCTCAGTGATCTCAAGTTTATTCTAGATTCAACAAGAGCACCTGAGAGAAATAGTGTAATGAGAACAATGGGCTCTAACTCACACTGATGTCCAATAGACATAAAGTTCATGCTGTTTTCGCATTATACTTTGGACACGTGGACTTTGCTGCAAGGACAATCAATGACGTGATGAGCATATTCGGTTCTGATAGGCATTGGTTCTCCTTCCATCAAACGGGCAGATGCTTAACTCTTCTCTTGCTAAAGCACATGGATAGGTTAGCAATATATTGTATTTATGCTAGAATTTTGATACATGTGGAGCAAATAATGCTTGAGCTGATAAAAACATTTCAGGATGGTGATCTTCACCTCTCTGCACCCAAGAAAGTCTACTCTGCAACTCCTTTCCTCTTTCCTTAACTTTGCAGAGCCCTAGCCAGCTCTGACCACGCCTTGTATTAAGGTATTGGTTGAGCTACTCTCTCTTTCCCGCCATTTCCTTGTTTAGTCCTCAAGGAGATGGTGCACACCTCTTGGTCTTCACTTCTTCTGTTCCTCAAAAATGTAAGGAAGGAAATTAAGATTAAGAATCAGCAGATCTGCGTTCCTTTCCCAGTACTGCCTCAAACTCTCTCTGTCCCCTAAGCGAGACCTTAAACTCAATAAACATTCATCCCTTATCAACTGAGGGGGTAGGATAAAATGATGCTTATTCCCATTTAGCTCCAATATTAGCATGCCTTTTATTCTAAACATCACCGCTCCAAATTCTGTTCAGTTTCTCTCAAACATCTTTTATAGGCATAGAACC
>NW_021886670.1:0-671 GCF_006229205.1 Suricata suricatta
TCCCGTGTTATCCAGAACCAGTGCACATATGGCGTCCCTCTTCTTGGCTTTGCTCCTCCTACCTCCGTCGATTTGATGCCTAATAAAGAATGATTTTTCACTTCTTGTGGTGCTTGTTCTGTGGTTTCTACGAAGATAGTAAACACATCCATAGAATTGAAGACCAGTGAAAGGCGAAAGGGGCTGCGAATAGTTCTTCAAAGGGTGCATTGTTCTCTGGTTTATAAGTGAGCATGTCAGTTATTGTGGCCACAGTGATGCTGTGTAACACACAGCCCTCCAGGCCTCCATGGCATACAACCATGAGCATTTATTTATTTTTGAGAGAGAGAGAGAGAGAGACAGAGCAAGGGAGGGGCAGAGAAAAAGATGGGGAGACGTAGAATCCCAAGCAGGCTCCAGGCTCCGAGCTGTCAGCAGAGAGCCCAACATAGGACTCAAACTCACGAACCATGAGATCATGACCTGAGCCAGTCAGATGCTTAATTGACTGAGCCACCCAGGAGCCCCAACCATGAGCATTTTTTGCTTGAGTGTCTGAGTGGTCACTGGCTGTCCGCTCTGCTGACCTTGGCCAGTCTGGCCTTGTACCCGTCAGCCGACTGAAGCTGGCTTTAGTAACGTAGCTGAGGTGTTTCAGCCGTATGACTCGCACCTTCTGGCTGGACAGC
>NW_021886671.1:0-671 GCF_006229205.1 Suricata suricatta
GTAAAAATCATCTTCCAGAGATAATTTTGTACATTCCATTGACAACCTTTCCTGCCTTGGGATTTTATCATTACAAACAGTTCATATTTGAAAACTTATAAATTTTGAGTTCATTCATTTGGTATGTGTGTTAAGTGCTTATTATATGCAGATACTTCTTAAACAACGAGGGGCATTTGGGGTGCTCAGGTGATTGAGCATCCAACTTGATTCTGGTCAGGCCACTCAAGCTCTGTGTCAGGCTCTATACTGACAGCACAACCCTCTCTCTCTCAAAATAAATAAATATACATTAAAAAATTAAAAGTCAAAAGATAAATCAGAATGCAGAAAAACTTCTTATATTTTTATTTCTTCAAAGTCTTGCAGCTTAAGTGGCACCTGGGTGGCTCAGTCAGGGAAGCGTCCGAATTTGATTTTGGCTCTGGTTGTACCTGTGAGAGTTTGTGAATTTGAGCTCCGCGTCGAGCTCTGTGCTGACAATGAAGAGCCTGTTTGGAATTCTCTCTCTCTCTCGCCTCTCTCCCTGCCCCTACCCTGCATGCTCTGTCTCACAAAACAAAGAAATAAACTTAAAATAAAAAGTGTTTCAGCTTCAAAGTTATTTTTACATTTAATGCAGAAAGAACCTTATTTACACAATCAGAAATTTTAATGAATGGAAAGAATGT
>NW_021886672.1:0-671 GCF_006229205.1 Suricata suricatta
CACGGCCAGCCACACGTGCCGGCCCTGGGGAACAGACCAGGGAGGCCACTGAGGTTGAGGACATGGGACATGTGGGCTCATCACCCAGCACGGGGGGGGGTGTCCCCGGAACTCCCAAACCCCGCGCATTCCACACAGACCAGTGACAGAGGGTGCCCAGGCAGCGGCCAGCAGGGCCTTCTCCTCCTCCCCCCAGGGGTGCGGGGGGGGGGGGCAGAGGAGGCGAGAGAGAGGGAAGCAAGAAAAACACCAGGGAGATAAAGGCTGGAAGACCCCAGGGAGGGTGGCCCACGGAGGCTGAAAGGCCCCAGGCTCAGCCCTCCATGTTTCTCCCTCCGTGGCCACCGCACGCCCCTCCTCCGGCAGTTTCCGCTGCTCCCCCCAGAACTGCAGGCGCCCCCCACCCCACAGGGCCAGAGGAATGAAGAAGAATAAAGGAAGCAGAAAAAAAGCACCCGTTTTTCAAAATGAGGTGTCACCGTGGAGCCGTGCCACCTCGTTTCATCAGGGCTTGCTGCCCTGGGCCTCAGGCAGGGGGCTCTCCTGTGGCCCCCCCTTCCTTCTGGAACCCCCTCCCACCCCCTGCCGCCAACGGGGACTTTGTGCAGGGGCGAGCTGTCCAGATGCCACGCTGCCAGGGGTGATGCCTCTCATGGGTCCATCAAAGGCCA
>NW_021886673.1:0-671 GCF_006229205.1 Suricata suricatta
GGAAATGGTTGTTAAAAACAAATTTTCACATGAGCCAGGAAGAAACAGTCAAAATGAATATCTAAAAGGCAAAGGGAGGACAGAAATGGAAGGAAAGGCTATTTCAAATTCAAAATTCAAAAGGGTGAAAGCAAGAAATAATAGGCACCAAAATAAAGAATGAGAAAAATTTTCGGAGAGATCTCAACCCTTCAACAAGATGGGAGGAAATATGAGAGGGAGGAAGGGAGAAGGACTTTATTTCTTTAGATTTTCTGATTAGAAATGTTATGTTCCATATGGGAAAATGGGAAAACAAAAAAATTATGAAACAGAAAATATAATTCATAATATGAAAAATGAGGAATAATAATTTCCTAATTTATAATATATATTTCTAATATATTATCTTGTAGCCAAGAAAAGGTCAAGTCCATTAATGTTTATATTTTCATTAAGAGACTCTCCCCTTCTCCATTTATTTCCTGAGTATAATACATGCATTTTTTCCCCACCTTTCTTTTATGCATTTATGTTTTTAATGTAACCTGATAGTTTTATGGGTGTCAAGTTCTTTTACACTTATGTATTACTATCTGTCACTGTTCAACAAATTTTCTTAAGACATAGTGGCTGATTATCTCACAGTTTCTCTGGGGAAGGAATTTGAAAGTGGTTTGTCTGGATGCTTC
>NW_021886674.1:0-671 GCF_006229205.1 Suricata suricatta
GGACAAATAGGGAGAGAGAGAATCCCAAGCAGACCCCGGGCTGTCAGCACGGAGCCCACTGCAGGGCTTGAACTCACGAACTACCAGCCACGCATTTTACCTGGAGCAACAGTCCTGTGAGGTTCGAGTCCCCTATGGCTGCTATAACAAGTCACACAAACTTGGTTGCTTAAAACACATTTGTTCTCCTATAATTCTCTAAGTCAAGAGGTCCAAACCCATTTCTGCTAGGCTGGAGTCGGGAGTTGGCAGGGCTGTGCTCCCTCTAGAAGCTACATTTCCTTACCTTTTCTAGTTTCTGGTGGCTGCTACCATTCCTTGCCTTTGGCCACATTAATCTAATCCCAGATTCATTAACACATTCTCTTTAATTGTAGTAAAATCTCCTCTGCCTTTCTTTTTTTTTTTTTAACTGTTCAGTAGTTTTCTTTTTTTTTATAATAGTTTATTGTCAAATTAGTTTCCATATAACACCCAGTGCTTCTCCCCACAAGTGCCCCCCACCATGAACATCCCCCTCCCCCTTCAGTCCATGGTTCGTCTCCAGTATTTAGTAGTCTCCCTTGATCTGTGTCCCTCACTCTTCCCCGCTCTCTTTCCCCCTTCCTCTCCCCATGGTCCCCTGCCAGGTCTCTCCTGTTAGACCTATGAATGCAAACATATGGTATCTA
>NW_021886675.1:0-671 GCF_006229205.1 Suricata suricatta
CGTCCATGGCTTTCGTGTAGTCCTTCATGGCCTCGAGGGCGGCCGCTTTCCGCGTGTAGCCCTTGACTGCGGACAGAGGCGGGAGGTGAGGGATTCCTGGGCTCCGAAGGCCTCCTCCCCGTCCGCCCTTCCCGCCCCCTCGGGGCTCCCCGAAGGCCCTGGAGGCCTCGAGCCAGCACTTACTGAAGGTCGGCTCCAGCTGGATGCACTCCTCGCAGTCCTGGGCGGAGGAGGAGAGGAGAAAGTTAGGCTCGTGTCTGCCTTCAGACGTAATCCTCGGCACAGTCCGCCCGGACCCGCCACCGTGGTCTCCTGCTGATCGGGCATCGGGCCCTCTCCCAGCCGGCCCCGCCCAGGAGGTGGGCGGAACAAGTCAAGCAACACCAAGAGGGACGACCCTTCCAGACTACGGACCACTCACCCCACGTAAGGCGAGTGGCCTAGACTCTTCACAAGACTGAAGTTATGGGAAAAAATGTAAAAAGTGAGGGAAAGTTCTTGTCTGAGAAACTGAAGAGGACCCGAAACCAGGAGAAACACACGACCTTGACACGGAAAGCTTCGCGGGGGATTTTTGAGGAAATGTGAAGAGAGGCCCACAGCAGACGGCCCTCCGGCCTTCATTTCACTACTACGTGGTGCTGCTGACACAGTGACTGGAAGATGACCTT
>NW_021886676.1:0-671 GCF_006229205.1 Suricata suricatta
TTCCTACAAATGGCCATATTTCATTCTTTCTCATTGCCATGTACTACTCCATTGTGTATATATACCACATCTTCTTGATCCGATCCACTCATCAGGTGATGGGCATTTAGGCTTTTTCCATGTTTTGGCTATTGTTGACATTGTTGCTATGAACATTGGGGTACATGTGCTCCTATGCATCAGCACTTCTGTATCCCTTGGGTAAATCCCTAGCAGTGCTATTGCTGGGTCATAAGGGAGTTCTATGGATAGTTTTTTGAGGAGTCTCCACACTGTTTTCCAGAGCGGCTGTACCAGTTTACATTCCCACCAGCAGTGTAAGAGGGTGTCTATCACTCCACACCCTCGCCAGCATCTATAGTCTCTTGATTTGTTCATTTTAGCCACTCTGACCGACATGAGGTGGTATCTCAGTGCGGTTTTGATTTGTGTTTCCCTGATGATGAGTGATGTTGAGCATCGTTTCATGTGCCTGTAGGCCATCTGGATGTCCTCTTTGGAGAAGTGTCTGTTCATGTCTTCTGCCCATTTCTTCACTGGGCTATTTGTTTTGTGGGTGTGAAGTTTGGTGAGTTCCTTGTAGATTATTTTTTAGAAAAGCCTTTTAATATTGAGAATATAATTTTTCCTCAAAGGAGCTATTACTTTTTCTATAAAGAATGTCTGTGATA
>NW_021886677.1:0-671 GCF_006229205.1 Suricata suricatta
GGATCTGTGCTGGCAGCTTGGATCCTGGAGCCTGCTTTGGATTCTGTGTCTCCCTCTCTCTCTGCCTCTCCCCTACTCATGCTCGCTCGCTCACTCTCTCTCTCAAAAATAACCATTAAACATTTTTTAAAAGTAATACAACATTATGCCTTTGACCTCTTCTACTTTACAAACACTTGGTCTATTTGATCATACTGGTGAAAAAGATTGCTGATCTGAATCTTGGACATTTTCTTCCAGACCTAATCTAACACAAATGATTTCCTATCCATGGAGTGTGGTGATTCAAACCTCACTCCTGCCAAAGACAGACATGAAAAAATATAGAAACCACAATAATAAAAGTGCTTAATGTCCTGATGACTAAATGGATTAATCCCTCCAGAATAACTAGACAATTCTTTCCCATGTAAAATAGGTGGAGACATTTAACATTTGAACAGCAAAAGCTAATGCACTGCTCTTCTCCTCCAGTTGTTGTTTTACTCCCAACTTGCCAAACTCTGCCTTTTATTTGTTGACTTAGCCTTAAACATCCATCAACAATCTTCAAGAGCTTTGTTTCAAAGACTCACAATATAGATATTGCTATAAAAACTGTTTTGCAAATAAATCAACTGTAGTTCAGAGAACTAATACAATTTTTTAAGTTCTGTAGTGACTAAGTTGCA
>NW_021886678.1:0-671 GCF_006229205.1 Suricata suricatta
GCATATAAAAAGAATTATTCACCATGATCAAGTATGATATGTTCCGGGATTACAGGGCTGGTTCAATATTGCAAATCAGTCAATGTGATACATCACATCAACAAAAGAAAAGATAAAAACCATATGATCCTGTCAATAGATGCAGAAAAAGCATGAGACAAAATACAGCATCGTTTCTTCAAAAATCCCTCTAGAAAGTTAGGATAGAAGGAACTTACTTAAAAGTCATAAAAGCCATTTATGAAAAGCCCACAGCTAATATCATCCTCAATGGGGAAAACCTGAGAGCTTTCCCCCTGAGATCAGGAACATGTCAAGGATGTCCACTCTCACCACTGTTGTTTAACATAGTGCTGGAAGTCCTACCGTCAGCAATCAGACAACAAAACGAAATAAAATGCATCAGAATTGGCAAAGAAGAAGTCAAACTTTCACTTTTCACAGATTACATGATACTCTACATAGAAAACCCGACCGACTCCACCAGAAGCCTACTAGAACTGATTCATGAATTCAGCAAAGTCACAGGGTACAAAGTCAATGTACAGAAATACACCAATAGTGAAACAACAGAAAGAGAAATCAAGAAACTGATCCCATTCACAATTGAACAAAAAACCATAAAATACCTAGGAATAAACCTAACCAAAGATGTAAAAGATCTGTATAGT
>NW_021886679.1:0-671 GCF_006229205.1 Suricata suricatta
TTGCGGGGAAGAGCACTGGGTATTTTATGGAAACCAACTTGACAATAAACTATAAAATAAATAAAATAAAAAGAATAAAAATAAAATAAAATAGTGTCCAGTGGAGTATGAGTACAACATACGGATTGGCGTAAGTTGGGGAGAGTATAGGGTTAAAAGGATGGAGGCAGAAGGTCTATACAGGACTTTCGCAAACTCTTGCTATCTGGGGGGTGTTTTTTTTTAAACCACACTTCTGGTGCTTTCCTCTTGCCCACATGAACCTGTTGAAAATATAGTAAATACCCTCTGATCTGACCGTACTGGGACAGTTAATAGTTTAATTGGAAGAATGAATTGAAGCATAGACTTATGCTTAACAATTTAAGTTAAAATATAAACTAGGATTGATTCACCAATATTTTGATGTAGTGTCAAGGTTTTACCTTGAGCGTATTTAGGACTTAGAGTCACTAACTGGTACCGCACGTCTTTCTCCTATCAACCACAGTACGATGCATCATTTTTGATTTACATATCAGTTTTGTTAATGTTTAATGAGAAGTTAAAAACTCCTCCAAAGCAATCTGAGTATAGGATTCTTCTAGATTTTTAGGACTTTTTTTCCTTCCTAGAGTAGCTTTGCTCAATCTAATGGTAGAGCATTTTTTTTCTTTAAAAGCTCACTCTTA
>NW_021886680.1:0-1452 GCF_006229205.1 Suricata suricatta
ATATTCCTTTCTCTGAAATTTCATTACTAATGAGATCTTAAGGTATTCCTTTTACCCTCTGGATCTTTAGTTCTCAAATTTTAGTTTTACTTCCTCTTAGAACTATAGTATTTCAGAGTAAAGATGTTGCTAGTTTGGGAAAACTGGGAACCAAAAAAAGAAAAATTTTTTCCCAGTGTCATGGCTTGTCAACAGCAGGGCATGGGTAGGACTGAATTGTAGACCATTCTTCTAAGTGTCTTCTCAAGCTTAATGTCTTGATATCTCAGATCTGCTTTTAAAGGATAAGCAGCATTTGAATTCTGCAGTGTCTGTTATTAAGAGTGTATTTGTGGGGGTGCCTGGGTGGCTTCATTGGTTAAGTGTCCGACTCTTGATTTTGGCTCAGGTCATGATCTCATGATTCATGAGATTGACCCCTTCAGTGTGGAGCCTGCTTTGGATTCTCTCTCTTTCTGCCTCTCCCTGCTCATGCTTTCCCTCTCTCATAAATAAATAAATATAAACTTTAAAAAACAGTAAATTTAATAAATGGGAGAAATCTTTCTCATGAATAGTAACAAGTTGCTTTTGTGAAAAATTGTACATTGAGAAAAAATTTGCAAATTATATTCACATTGTTTACCTAAAACTTTCTTTTTTGAATTTTCTAATTATAGATATAAAATGTTTTCATATTCTTTCTTTTCCTATGAAGGTGTCTTTAGGGGAAAAATGCTTTTCTTTACTTAATGGACTCTCTGAAATGTCCCTTTTTTCAATCATGAGACTTCTTTTGCTGCTACCATGTAAAGGTGATAGCATTAAATATCTGTCTCCACATAGAAAGGGCATTCACTGCCTGCTCACTAAGGATATGGACATGTTTTTCTGCGTAGGTGATGAACTAAAGCCCTTTCCTTCAGTCACTACACTGACTTCCCCAAGAGTCGGTCACTGTAAAATGCCTTAACTCCAATTTAGACATGATAATAGGGAAAGAGAAATAATGCGTAGTTAACTCAGACTCTGATATAGTGGAGTTGCCAGGTTCTTAGTGTGAATGTCTGGGAACTTTCTTAGAGACCTCACAAGTATCAAAATGCCCCCTTTATTTTTTCTGTTTACAACAGCTAATACAATTTTATTGTATCACTAGGCCTTTATGCAATGGTGCGATGAGAACTAGGTTTGTTTTCCGGACATTCTTATGCACAGTGGGTACATTTTCATTAATGTATCCTAACAAAAAGATGAAAATTTAAAGCCTACAGAATTAATTCTAATATCCTAATTTAATGGACTCGGTATAGGTAAGAGGTAAAGGACACCGGTTCAATGGCATATTAAATAAAACTTTTCTAAAGAAATAAAAATCTAATAATTATATTGACCTCAAGGTTTGTGGAAATCTTTTGCTATTTCAGAATTAAATATGAGCAGTGTCACCTGGTAATAGGTTAAGAGTGCAGC
>NW_021886681.1:0-671 GCF_006229205.1 Suricata suricatta
ATCATCCGGTAAGAGTGTGTGCAGTTCTGGAAGGAACTGCCGGAGTGACGGCACCCTTCTGCCTCCCCCAGCTCGGAGGGAGCCCTCCCGCGGCTCCGCGCCCCGGCCAGCATCCGTGTCCTCTGTGGTCTGGATTCGGGCTGTGCTGGTACGTGTGTCATGGCGTCTAGAGTGTGCTTTGCCCTGACTGCACACGGGCCGGAGGAGAGGGGAGAGCTGGTCAGCCCGTACCCGGGGTCTGCGCAGTGTGGTTCTGACCTGCTTTGCCCTGACTGCACACGGGCTGGAGGAACGGGGAGAGCTGGTCAGCCCGTACCCGGGGTCTGCGCAGGCATCAGAAAAATCAGTCCTGCCGTACGCGTTTGTCGATACCATTCTCGGTTCTATTTAAGTAGCTTATGCTCATAGGTTTCTTTTTAATTGTTTTCTTACTTCATGTTTATTTATTTTTGAGAGACAGAGAGAGACAGAGCACGATCAAGGGAGGGGCAGAGAGAGAGGGAGACACAGAATCCGAAGCAGCTCCAGGCTCTGAGCTGTCAGCACAGAGCCCAACACAGGGCGCAAACCCACAAACCATGAGATCATGACCTGAGCCAAAGTCAGAGACTTAAGCGACTGATCCTCAGGCGCCCCATGAACATATGTTAGATAGACTACTTGATATGTAC
>NW_021886682.1:0-671 GCF_006229205.1 Suricata suricatta
GGCACAAATACATTCCAGTTATTGCTGGGTTCTTTATACTGCATCACATCGTGAGTCACATCATGATGGATTGTCCCACCATTATTTTTTTTATTTTTTTAACGTTTACTCATTTTTTATAATAGTTTATTGTCAGACTAGTTTCCATATAACACCCAGTGCTTCTCCCCACAAGTGCCCCCCACCATGATCATCCCCCTCCCCCCTCCCCCTCCCCCTTCAGTCCATGGTTTGTCTCCAGTATTCAGTAGTCTCCCTTGATCTGTTTCCCACAATCTTCCCCGCTCTCTTTCCCCCTTCCTCTCCCCATGGTCCCCTGCCAGGTCTCTCCTGTTAGACCTATGAATGCAAACATATGGTATCTATCCTTCTCTGCCTGACTTATTTCGCTTAGCATGACACCCTCAAGGTCCATCCACATTCCTACAAATGGCCATAAATCATTCTTTCTCATTGCCATATAGTACTCTATTGTGTATATATACCACATCTTCTTGATCCATTCATCAGTTGATGGACATTTAGGTTCTTTCCATGATTTGGCTATTGTAGAAAGTGCCACTATGAACATTGGGGTACATGTGCTCCTATGCCTCAGCACTTCTTTATCCCTTGGGTAAATCCCTAGCAGTGCTATTGCTGGGTCATAAGGGAGTTCTACCGATAGTTTT
>NW_021886683.1:0-671 GCF_006229205.1 Suricata suricatta
CTGGAGCAGAGGAAAGCATTCCATCCAGGGTCAGTACTGGGCAGGGAGAAGTCTCTCTTTTCCTCCTTCAGGGACTGCCTGTTGACAGGGCAGCCAAGTGCTGTCTCTGGGTCAGCCAGGGCTCTCTGCTACCATTCAGTCGCCAACCTGCTTTCCATCTTTCAGAGTCCTTGTTTTGGACTGAATGTTTGTGTCTTCCCCAAGTTCATATGTTCAAGTCCTAATTCCCAGTGTGATGTGATGTATCTGGGAGGTGATTAGGTTAAGATGGGGTCAAGAAGGTGGGGGCCCCCCTGATGGGATTGGTGCCCTTATACAACTAAGAAGAGATACCAGAGCTCTCCTTCTCTTCGTAAGCATGAACTGAGGAAAGACCATGTAAGAACGCATCAAGAAGGCAGCCATTGGAGCACCTGGGGGATGTGATACATCACATCACACTGGGAATTAGGACTTGAACATATGAACTTGGGGAAGACACAAACATTCAGTCCAAAACAAGGACTCTGAAAGATGGAAAGCAGGTTGGCGACTGAATGGTAGCAGAGAGCCCTGGCTGACCCAGAGACAGCACTTGGCTGCCCTGTCAACAGGCAGTCCCTGAAGGAGGAAAAGAGAGACTTCTCCCTGCCCAGTACTGACCCTGGATGGAATGCTTTCCTCTGCTCCAG
>NW_021886684.1:0-671 GCF_006229205.1 Suricata suricatta
TTTTCAATGTCTCGCCTATTTTAAGAAAACATCAGCATGGAGCATCTGGGTGGCTCCGTCTGTTAAGTGTTGGACTCTTGATTTCGGCTCAGGTCACGATCTCAGAGTTCTGAGATCAAGCCTCGTGTTGGGCTCTGCACTGAGTGTGGAGCCTGCTTAGGATTCTCTCTTTGCCCTCCCCTGTCCTTCTCCTGCTTGTCTGCACTCTCGCTCTCTCTCAAAAGAAAAAAGAAAGGGAGGGAGACAGAAAGAAGAGAGAGAGGAAGGAAGGAAGGAAAGAAAGAAAGGAAGGAAGAAAGAAAGAACAGAGAGAAAGAAGGAAAGAAATAAAATATCAGCATGTATTTGAAACAGGCAAGCGACCTCCAAAATGGCCCCTGACCTTGGGTTGAGTAGCACTGGGAGAACATTTCCTGTCAGTCAGGAGGGCGGTAGAAGAGAGTGCACGGTGTGGACATGGCTCCTCTAGGCCTCTGAGATTTGTGCAGCCTGTTTCCAGGAATTTGCTCCAGGGTTAGGGCTGCTGACTTGTTTCGGACCAAGAGCAGAGCTGAGTGGAGCCTCACTTTGTGCAGGTTCTCAGCAGCGCCCAGCCTCACTTGGCGGAGAACCAGCAGGCCCCAGGTGCGGGCAGCCACGTCGGCCCAGGGCTGCCAGGCCTGGCTTGAAAG
>NW_021886685.1:0-671 GCF_006229205.1 Suricata suricatta
GGACCCCCCCCACATGATTCAGGGTCATTCCCCCATGTCGAGATTTTAAACGTAGTCCCATCTGAGGGTCCCCTCTGCCCCCATCCCTTCTGGGGCTCAGGGTGAGGGCATCTGGGGGGCATCCGACCCCACTGGCTTCGCCCCTCTGGCCCGCTAACTTGCCACAGCTGCCTCATGCTCAGAAGTCAGCCAGGGAGGAGGTAATAGGGTCTCTGGCTTCCCAGCCCAGCCACCGCTGTCACCCCAGACTGGCTGCCACAGTGTGGCCTTTGTAAGACGCGGCACAGAGAAGGCCCTTTGGGAGGTCTGCCCACCCGGCTTCACCCCTGCCGGCGCAAAGGCTGTTTCAAGCTGGGGGCCGGCCTAGGCGTGCCCCTGGGCCTCAGTGGTCCTAAGAGTGGGGCACGCAGGTGTGTGACTTGCAGGGGTGTGTGGAGTGCAGCACGTGGGAGGCGCTGACTCACCCCTTCAGCAGGCCCAGCGCCTGGAGCGGGGAGGAGAAGCAGAGGCGGGAGCTTCCGGGGAAGGTGACCTTGTTCTTCCTCAAGGTTGGGGAGCGTCCGGGGGCTGAGCCCATTGGAGGCCTGGAGGGTCCCGGCTTTGGGGACCGGGCAGGCGGGGCCAGGCCAGGGCTCTGGGGCACAGCCACGGCCAAGGGAACGAGCATGGGC
>NW_021886686.1:0-671 GCF_006229205.1 Suricata suricatta
TCCTGTTAGACCTATGAGTGCAGACATATGGTTTCTGTCCTTCTCTGCCTGACTTATTTCGCTTAGCATGACACCCTCAAGGTCCATCCACTTTCCTACAAATGGCCAGATTTCATTCTTTCTCATTGCCATGTAATACTCCATTGTGTATATATACCACATCTTCTTGATCCACTCATCAGGTGATGGGCATTTAGGCTTGTTCCATGTTTTGGCTATTGTTGACATTGCTGCTATGAACATTGGGGTACATGTGCTCCTATGTGTCAGCATTTCTGTATCTCTTGGGTAAATCCCTAGCAGGGCTATTGCTGGGTCATAGGGGAGTTCTATGGATAGTTTTTTGGGGAACCTCCACACTGTTTTCCAGAGCGGCTGCACCAGTTTACATTGCCACCAACAGTGTAGGAGGGTGCCCGTCTCTCCACACCCTCGCCAGCATTCATAGTCTCTTGATTTGATTTTTATTTTTAAAAGGTTGGCTAACTCTAATCTAGAGTTAATTACAGTACTTTTTTTTATTTGCTTTAAACTATTTTCAGATTGTATTTTTTCTTACTAATTTATCTTCTAATGATTCTAAAAGCATTGGAAAATGTTTTCAGTAATGTAGATTGCTTTCCCCATAGCTGGTGAGATTCTCCAATTCATGGAGGATCTGAAAAGGCTGA
>NW_021886687.1:0-671 GCF_006229205.1 Suricata suricatta
ATGAGATACCGCCTCACACCTGTCAGCAAGGCTAGAATCAAAAGGACAAGAACTAACAACCGTCGCCAAGAACTCGGACAAAAGGGAGCCTGAGGCAATGTCGGTGGGAATGTAAACTGGTGCAGCCACTATGAAGAACAGTCTTCCAGAGCCTTTCACACCGTGGAGCCCTGGGCCCACCAGACAGTTGTTATTCTCGTGACTAGCATTTACTCCTGGTACCTTTTTCAGACTCCCACATGGGGTCCATGACTGTCCCTCTCTCCTGGCCCCCTGCCATCCCCTGTCTGTCAGGTTTGGGCTGGCCTGAACTCAGTGAGTGGAAACAGATCCTCTGTGCACATGAACACCGTTCGTCTACCTTGAGGATCTCCCAGAAAGTGTTCCTTTTCTCTCTCTGGTTAACGGGGGGGTGCCTGTGTCTCTGCACTTTGCCCCTCTTGCCTTCTTCATGAACATTAGTGCTAAGAGGCTCATTGCCAGCTCTTGGGCGAAACACGGCACTTCCCCACTAGCTGGTCACCTTTTCCTCTTGCCCCTCTTGCCTTCTTCATGAACATTAGTGCTAAGAGGCTCATTGCCAGCTCTTGGGCGAAACATGGCACTTCTCCACTAGCTGGTCACCTTTTCCTCTTCCTTTTCTTTCCAGTGAGAGTATTTCTGGTGAAATC
>NW_021886688.1:0-671 GCF_006229205.1 Suricata suricatta
ATAGAAGTACATATATCTATTTTTAGTTCGTGTTTTTGTTTTATTCAGATAAATATCCAAAAATCGAATTTCTGGATCATATGGTAGTTTAATTTTTAATTTTTTTGAAGAAACTCTATACTGTTTTCCATAGTGGCTGGACCAATTGCATTTCCACCAACAGTGTACAGATGTCCCTTTTTGCTCCACAGCATCTCCAACACTTGTAATTTCTCTTTTGGATAGTAGCTGTTCAGCAAGATTAAGGTGATGTGCTATCAGGGTGACATGAGCCAAAATCAACAGTCGGAAGCTTAACCGACTGAGCCACCCAGGTGCATCAATATATTCTACTGTAGCTTTATTTCAACTTGAATAAAAATGGCAACACTTCCTATGTTGATGGCCAACTTAGATACGTATTTTTGAAGTATTTATTCAAATAATTCGTCCATTTTTAATTGTTTTATCTTTTTTCTTATAGGATTGTAAGAGTTGTAATATTCTATGAGTCATTTTTAAGATTTGTGAAACCTAAGTACTTTCTCCCAGTTTGTAACTTGATTTATGACTTGTTAATGTTTTTTATAGATTAACATAACTTTTGAACTTTTAAGTTTTTAATTTTCAAGTAGTCTGATTTATCTTTTTAGTGTCTTTTATCCTTGTTTGTTACTGATAAAAAATCATTC
>NW_021886689.1:0-671 GCF_006229205.1 Suricata suricatta
TTCGAGACCTGAGTGATACAATCGAAAGGAACAATATCCGTATCATAGGAATTCCTGAAGAAGAAGAAGAAAAAAAGGTCCTGAAGGGATGCTTGATCAAATTATAGCTGAGAACTTGAAATCCAAAGAGGCACAGAGAACTATCCTAAGACGTAACTTGAATCAACCTTCGGCATGACATATCATAGTGAAACTGGCAAAATATAAGGATAAAGAGACAATTCTGAATGCAGGTAGGGATAAAAAGGCCCTAACATACAAAGGGAAACCTATCAGAGTGGTTATAGACCTTTCTACTGAAACTTGGCAGGCCAGAAAGGAATGGCAGGAAATCTTCAATGTGATGAACAGAAAGAAGAATCCTTTATCCTGCAAGCCTGTCATTCAAAATAGAAGGAGAGAACAAAGGTTTTCCCAAATAAACAAAAATTGAGAGAATTCATCACCACCAAACCAGTGCTACAAGAAATCCTAAGATGGACTCTATGAGGGAAATGTTGCAAGGAATACAAGGTACCAGAGACACCACTACAAGCATGAACCCTACAGAGAACACAATGAATCTAAACCCACATTTTTCAATAATAACACTGTATGTAAATTGACTGAATGCTCCAATCAAATGACACAGGGTAGCAGAATGGATAAAAAAACAAAATCCATCTATTTGC
>NW_021886690.1:0-671 GCF_006229205.1 Suricata suricatta
CTGTAGACGCCGTGTGGGGGCTGGGCACCCCAAGTGGCTGGCCAAGCCCCTTGCTGCAGTCACTGCTGGGCTTCTGAGCAGTATCTTCCAAGTCCCGTTTTCACATATTTTTGTTTTTGATAATCAGAAGCCTTTGATTTTAGAAAATTACAATCACATTGTACAACTCTGGAGCAGCCCCTTTCTAAAATTCCATGTATTGTGGTGCCCCGGGGGGCTCAGGCGGGTAAGCTCGGGACGCTTGGTTTCCACTGAGGTCGTCATCTCAGTCTGTGGGTTTGAGCCCCGCATTGGGCTCTGTGCTGACAGCAGTGAGCTTGCTTGGGATTCTCTCTCTGCCTCTCTCTCTCTGCCCCGTTGCCCTGAAGTTTTTTCTGTCAAAAAAAAAATCATCTGAAATAAGTTCCATATATTGAGAACATGGTTAAAGGAAAAAGAAACCTACTTTTATGAATGTAAATTATTTCATCTTTGGGAAGGACCGTCGTCCCCCTTCCTGGGACAGTATGTTTCCATCTAGCACTCCCTTCTCCAGCTGAAAGCGGAGCTTCGTATTGAAAGGTCGGTTGTGTGAGACACAAGCCTGCTCAGGGCGGCGGCCTGTCTGTCTTGGTGGCCTCTCTTTCCTGCAGAAGTGGCCCTAGTTTGACCTGGACTCTCCCAGCCTTACA
>NW_021886691.1:0-1452 GCF_006229205.1 Suricata suricatta
GCTTACATACCAAAATGTTTCGATACATGTGTGTACCTGGGGTTGTAGAAACACAGATCTCCCTGCATTGTCAGCTGAAGGCCTAGAAACAAGGACACTTGGTAGCAGTGAGCACCCAAGCTCCCAAATCTTGGTTTCTAATGCCATTCTCTAAAGAAAGGAACCAGGATCTGAGAAAAAATGGCTCCAACTTGGGGAAGGAAATACATGAGATGATGCCATCAGCTCTTTAACACTGCAGTCACTTCCCCAAACACATTGTCCTGGTCTAACCTTGGAAAATCATCAGGTGGGGGCACCTGGGTGGTTCAGTTGGTTAAGCATCCAACTCACTCTCAGCTCAGGTCATGATCTTAGAGTTCATGGGTTTGAGCCTGACACGGGGCTCTGTGCTGGCATCCTGGAGCCTGCTTAGGTTTCTGTCTGTCTGTCTGTCTGTCTGTCTCTCTCTCTCTCAATAAATAAATAAACTTTAATTTTTTAAAAAAAGAACAACATCAGATAGATTTCTACAGAGGGGCATTCTGTAGAACACCTGACCAGCACTCCTCAAAACTGTCAAGGTCATCCAAATCAAAGAAAGTCTGAGAGACAGCCATGTGACTTGTAAATGTTGTGTGATGTCCTGCGTGGGACCTGGGACAGAAAAAGAATTTAAGAATAAACTAAGAGGGCACCTGGGTGACTTAGTCAGTTGAGCATCCAACTTCAGTTCAGGTCATAATCTCATGGTAAATTCAAGCCCCAACTCAGGCTCGCTGCGGTCAGCACAGAGCCTGCTTCAGATTTTCTGTCCCTCTTTCTCTGCCCCTCACCTGCTTGTGCTCTCTCAAAATAAATAAAACCAAAAAAAAGAATGAACTGAGGAAATCTGAATAAATCACTGACTATTGAATAATAACATATTCGTTTTTGTTAACTAATTTTGAAAAGTAAACCCACTAACATAAGATATTAATAACAGAGGAACCTGGGTGTAGGCTGTATGAAGACTCTGTAACCGAGTCGCAGTAATCCTGTAAATATGAAACTATGCCAAAACAAAAAGTTTATTTAAAAATCCTTAAATGAAACTAAAAGTAAAAATGGTAGACTGATGTTTGGTGTGACCACAATTATGGATATTTGTGGCTTGGGGATTTAGAAGCATTAACAGAATTTTAAAATGCTTTGTATGGTTGTTATATTTAAATTTGCGGTGCTCCTTCAAGTCATCCACACCTTGAGTATGGTTGAATCAGGATGCCTCCTGATGCTGTAAGGACACCCAACTTTTCCCTACCTTCCCCAACCTGAATTAGATATTGTAAACATGGGACCATATTGAACAGAAAAGGGAGCTGAACTTAAAAGTAAAACCCTACACTTTGATTGTATTTTCCTTAAAATTTTCAATTCACTTATGCAATTATTTTATTTGTTATGCTTAATTATATTTTGAGTCAACTATGA
>NW_021886692.1:0-671 GCF_006229205.1 Suricata suricatta
TAGCCTACACTTTGCTTTGCATGGTCTGCAGACTGTAAAAATGACCGTGCTGAACTCAAACCATGCAAACAGATGTCGTCAGTGGGAGGTTACCATTGTCCTGTGCCCTTTAAAAATGTTTCTCAGAGGAGCGCCTGGGGGGCTCAGTCGGTTAAGGGGCTAACTTCGGCTCAGGTCATGATCTTGCAGTTCTTGAGTTTGAGCCCTGTGTCGGGCTCTGTGCTGACAGCTCGGGGCCTGAGGCCTGCTTCGGAGTCTGTGTCTCCCTCTCTCTCTGCCTTCCCCTGCTCACACACTCTCTGTCAAAAATAAATAAATGTTAAAAAAAATGTTTTTTTTTAAAGAAAAAGTATCCGACTTTGGTTCAGGTCTTGATCTCATGGTAAGTTTGAGCCCTGCATCAGGCTCTGTGCTGATAGCTCAGAGCTGGAGCCTGCTTCGGATTCTGTACCCCCCCCACCGCCCCTCCCCTGCTCATGCTCAGTCTCCCTCTTTCCCTTTCTCTCTCTGAAAAATAAATAAGCCTTAAAAATTTTCTTTAAATAATAAAAATGTTTCTCAGGACATTAAAAACTCAGTTTCAGATGCACATGGAAAAGAAAGTTGTAAAATTAGTATTTGGTGCACTGTAATTAAAAATGAGAGTGTTCGAGAGCAGCATGAATCGTGCC
>NW_021886693.1:0-671 GCF_006229205.1 Suricata suricatta
TAACCAGCCTGTGCCTGACCAAGAGCATGGGAGCCAATCTGAGCTGTGTTGTGGGAATTTTTAATAAAGGCCTTCTATTTATCTTTATAGTTTCATTCTCTCTGGCAGTAACTTCCGTTTCCGACGTTAGAGTGTTACTGAGAAAAATGCCTTGCAGACACGCGTTAACACAATGGGTCTGAGACTGCTCTCCCTAGAAAGGCTGGCCCTGGGCTGGCTGGCATCTCAGAACTTGGCTCTCGGAGCGTTGCCAGTTGATGGGGGGAGTTCAGGGGGCCCAGGCTGTCCTGAAGCAGCGTGGTTTAGGCTGAAGTCCTGCTTGCCTCCCGGGAGGGGTTCTGGTACTTGTTAGGGGTTGTGTGTGTGTCCAGCCCCCAGTAAAAACCTTGTCACTTGACTCTCCGATGGGCAGAAACATCGCACATGTGCTTTCTTTTTATTACCAGGGGGAAAGCCTGTGCAGTGTCTGACCGACCTCTCACGAGGGCGAGAGCACGAGGAAGCCTGTGCACAGAACCCTCCAGGCTCCGCCTGTGTCCTCTCCCCTGTCATCCGTCCCTGAGTCTTGGCCACGTAGCTCTCCTGAATCTCCACCACGAGCAACTCTCTGCACTCGATGGGGGTCCTGGGGTCCCTGCCACAGATGCCGGATGTTTATCAGTCTCGTACTG
>NW_021886694.1:0-671 GCF_006229205.1 Suricata suricatta
TTAGTTTTTGCAGACCTAATATATGTCTGCATATATATTCCAACTACTCCACTCTGGTGTTATAGCATGAAAATAGCCATAGACAAAATAGTTTGACTATCTTCTAATAAAACTTTATTTGCAAAAAATAGGTGGTGGGGTAGCTTTTGTCCAGAAGACACAGTTATGTTAGACAGTCCCTGACCTAAACCATCAGTTTAACAAGGATTATGGAATAAAAGGTCTACAATGTAAACTAAAGAAATATCTACAAATATAAGCTATCATGTAATTTGGGTGCAGTCAGAGGGTTGGAAAGGTTAGCAAGTGATAGGTATCCTGAGTTGTCCAGAAAAGAGAAGGTCAAGAGGAAGATAACTGTACAGTATATGCAGGCCTAGAAGAACCCAGGACATAAGGACACAGATTCTGATATCCCAAGCAATTTCCATGATTTGAGTCTTTTGAATGATTCTGTCATGGACATGTGAAGTTCCAATGATCTTGTATTATGGGGAATGCTGTTTGTCCATCATTATCCATTAGTCCCATCTCCCAATGTATTACCCAGTTTTAACTGAGCATAAGGCTACCCAGAGGAAAGTTATATCCTTATTCTGTTACCTCCCTTGTAAATAAGTTTCATATGATTAGTACTGGCCAATGGGATATGAGAAGTTATATGAGCACCA
>NW_021886695.1:0-671 GCF_006229205.1 Suricata suricatta
GAGAGAGAGAGAGTAAGCAGGGAGAGGGGAAGGGGGACATAGAGAGGGAATCCCAAGTAGGCTCCATGCTGTGCCTCAATCCCACAACTCCTGGGATCATGACCCAGAGTGAAGTCAGGTCAGACGCTCATCCAAGGGCACCACCCAGGCACCACTTGCCTGCTTCTTAAATAGCTCAGCAGAGCTCAAGCTGGAACAGACTAGATGCTGTAATAGGTGTTTGGCCCCCTCCCTAATTGCCTGCCCATTCCTCATTTTCAACCCCCCACACAATTTCCTGTTGTTGTTTTCCCCTTCATACTGATTAAGAATAAAAGTATTAGGAGTTTAAGAAATTCTATTTCCTTTGTATTATTGAACAATGTACGATGTAGACATGTGAAACAAACTTGTAGTGTAATTAGTGCTGTTTAAGGAAGGGCTTCATGAAGCACATTTGAAACATCTGAACTTTGAGGCCTACTAGGATGGACTCACTTTCACCATACTGCTCACTAGTCCTTATACTGGGCTTGATTAACTTTTCCTAGTCCTTGAAGGGTTTTCAATTTTCAAGCTGTGATTTAGATTAAACTTGGCTAAAATTCAGGGATAAGATAGAGTAATGCGTCAATAAACAGACTTATAAAACATTAATATTTACCTTCCCTTTTGGGTATCCAAAATAGGCT
>NW_021886696.1:0-671 GCF_006229205.1 Suricata suricatta
AAACCTCCAGATTTTTCCCCTCACTAATTTTTACACTGCAATTAGTCTTCTATTTTTTTAAGGTTTTATTTATTTATTTTGAGAGACACGGAGAGAGCCCAAGTAGGGGAGGGGCAGAGAGAGAGAGAAAGAAAGAGAGAGGGAGAAAGAGAATCCTGAGCAGGCTCTGCATTGTCAGCACAGAGCCCAATGTGGGGCTTGAACCCACGAAGCTGTGAGAGCATGACCTGAGCTGAAATCAGGTGTCGAATACTTAACCCACTGAGCCACCCAGGTGCCCCTAATTTGTCTCAATTTTAAAAGAAACTTGTCAACTAATTTATTTTAAAAATAAAGTGATTTTGTTTTCTTCTGCAGCGCACTCTCTTACGGATGCCTGGGAGTTAGCACCGTGTGCGTTTCCCCACGTTGTCCTGGCCCATGAAAGGATCTGTTGTGATATATTTCCAGGAAGGAGGCTGGAGTTCACGGTCAATAAACCCATCTTCTAGTCTGGGTTCAAATTCTAGCCCCATAATTTGCTCGCCACATGTCACTTTTCTTTCCTGAGCCTCAATAATAGGGTTTCTCAATAACTGGTTCGGTCTCTAAAGAACTTTCCAACCCTGGCATCTTCTGAGGTCAAGAACAGGCTGAGAGACAGCTCCGTCCCTACCTCAGGGCTCATGTCA
>NW_021886697.1:0-671 GCF_006229205.1 Suricata suricatta
ATGTTCCTTAGAGATCAATGCTCACATGTGTGGGAATTTAAGTCAAGCCATTTGAAACCATGTGAAGACACACTAGAAATCTTGCATAAGACTAATTTGAATATGTGTTTTATTTCCCTGCTTGAGATTGAAAGAACAAATTGGCCATTCATTGTCCCGTATTCCAAATTGGTTGACTGGCAACTTGTTGAGGCACGGCAGATGCTCTGATGGTGAGAAGAGGAAACAAGTGTCCAGGAGATGATGAAGTAGAATAGGAATGCGCAGGGACAGTGAACTTGTCACTTGATCCAAATGACAAATATACAGTGAGACCAAGTGCCAAATCTTACATCCCATTCAGCTTGGATTTTTTAGTTTGTTTATTTTTGAAAGAGAAACAGAGAGACAGACAGAGAGAGAGAGAGGGAGAGAGAAAGAATCCCAAGCTCACTGCACATAGCCTGATGTGGGGCTCGAACCCACAAACCACGAGATCATGACTTGAGCCGAAATCAAGAGTCGGATACTTAACCGACTGAGCCACCCAGGTGCCCCTCCACCTGTTTTGATGCCCGCATTCAGACTCCACCACTCTTCACCATTTATTAGTCATTATGGGAAGAAAATTCTGCACTCCACGGTTTCCAAGACCAAATTTAAGATACTCTGTGAGGCCACACCGGGAGTGA
>NW_021886698.1:0-671 GCF_006229205.1 Suricata suricatta
TTATTGATTTACATGTTTGGGTTGTTCCACAGTGGGGGCATAAATATTTACAATTGTTAGATCTTATTGGATAGATCCCTTAATTATGATATACTACCATTCTTCATCGCTTATTACAGCCTTTGTTTTAAAATCTAGTTTTTCTGATATAAGTATGACTACTGGCTTTCTTCTGACATCCAATAGCATGATAAATGGTTCTCGATCTTCTTACTTTCAATCTGGAGGTATCTTTATATCTAAAATGAGTCTCTTGTAAGCAGCATATAGACAGCTCTTATTTTTTTTATCCATTCCAATACCTTATATCTTTTGATTGGAGCATTTATTCCATTTATATTCAGAGTACTAATTGATAGATAAGAATTTAGTGCCATTATATTACCTCTAAAGTTGGTGTTTCTCGAGATTTTCTCTGTTTCTTTCTAGTCTTTGTTTTTGTTCTTTCCCACTCAAAGGGTCCTCTTTAATATTTCTTGCAGGGCTGGTGTAGTAGTCATGAACTCCTTTAGTTTTTGTTTGTCTGGACAACTCTTTATCTCTCATTCTATTCCGAATGACAGTCTTTCTGGATAAAGTATTCTTGGCTGCATATTTTTCCCATTTAGTACTTTGAATATATCATGCCACTCTCTTCTAGTCTGCCAAGTTCCTAAGGAGAGATCTGATTC
>NW_021886699.1:0-671 GCF_006229205.1 Suricata suricatta
AACTCCCATCCTGAGCTCGGACAGGGAATTGGCCTGTCCATCCCGTCATTAACTGTCTCCACCTCTGAGGCCTCTAGTCTTGGCAATAACTAACTTAGAACCTTCAAAAGCTGAGACACTCCCAAAGTCTTTGCCTCTGGGTTATGTTCTACCTTTTGGTTTAAAAACAATCCTTAAAGGGACACTGGATGGCTCAGTCTCTTTGTTTCCTCTCAGGTCATGATCTCACAGTGCATGAGTTTCATTCCCCACATTGGGCCCTGCTTGGGACTCTGTCTCTCCCTCCCTCTCTCTTTTTCTCTCTCTGTTCCTCCTCTGCTTGCTCTCTCTCCCTCTCAAAATAAACAAACTAAAAAAAAAAAAAAACTTAAAAAAATATCCTTAGAGATGATGCTAGATCTTAATATACACAAAAACTTTACAAAGTAACGTTAGCAAAATATTACTAAGGAGGGGGAATTTGAAGTCAGCTTGAGGAAAAAGTTATTCTTTGGGAGCACCTGGCTGGCTCAGTCAGAGGAGCAGAACTCTTGATCTCAGGATCATGAGCTCGAGCCCCACATGGGTATAGGATCACTTTAAAAAAAACACACATAAATACACCTTAAAAAATGAAATAGAAGTTCCTCTTTAGACCAACTCACGACTTTTAAGAGACTGCTCCAACACCC
>NW_021886700.1:0-671 GCF_006229205.1 Suricata suricatta
GTGTCTGCTGTTTCCGGGGCCAGGAGGCGAGGAAAGGAAACGGGGTTCCCCTCGGGCCCCTCCCGTTTCTGGGACAGAAAAACTCCACGGAGGCTGTCCAGCCCGTGATCTTCCAGCAGTTTTGTCTTAACGACAGGATTTCAACGTAAATGTGCTGTACGGATGTGTAGCGTCGGTGGCACTGAGATGGGGGGTGTTTGCAGTGTGTCTCGAGGAGCACCGGGCTCGGTCCCCCCCCCCCGGGGCTCGGGCCCTCCGCTCCCTGCCCCCCACGCACCTGAACAGCTCTGCGGCAGCCCTGGGCAGCACTCCTAGGCGGCCGTGGGGCTCCTCCGTGGCGTGAGGCCCCAGCACGGTGCAGCTCTTGCCACAGCCCGTCTGTCCGTAAGCCATAATGCACACGTCGTACCTAAAACCCAGCACAGGTGTGAGGGCCGGGAAGCGTGCAGCGGGCCTCCTGCCACAGCCGGGCTCTAAGAGAAACGTTTACGTAGATGGCCAGTTCCTCCCATTTTGCTCTTGTTCCTGTTTCTCCATCACGTCTGAAATGAGGCTTTCGTAGAACTGCACCGAAGGGTCTCTGCTCTGTGCACGATCCCCGCAGTGGCGGGCTAAGCCACGGACGCGTCTACACACACAGCGCATTCCCGTCGGCACCTGCTTCTCCTTGG
>NW_021886701.1:0-671 GCF_006229205.1 Suricata suricatta
GAGAGAAGCTCACCCCATAGATAACTGCTGGGTAGCCTAAATCCCGAACTCAGGTGGTGCAAGGGAAGAAACAGCTTCCAGCCCAGCACCATCTTGGCAAGGAGTCGGTGGCCACGGCAGCGGTGGTGTCAGGGGTGCTCACTTCGACCTCAGTTTTGGGAGTGGGAGCACACACCTCATTTCCACGGCGCATCTCGCCCGCAGCATTGGCCATGTGAAACCTGAATCCCAGGTGCCAAAAGGGAAAAAATAGCCCCCACCTCTGCATGATCCCGGACGGAGTTGGTGGCCAGGCCTTGGAGACCTGGGTGCGCGCTCAGGATGCAGGAGCTCCCAGCTCATTTCCAGCAGCTCCAGCACCTCCAACAACAGCTGCACACTCATTCCTCCCTCAATGCAAACATGATCCCAGCTGGGGGTTGGGTCTGTGACAGTGCCCACATACTTCACCTCCTGCTGTGCATCTTGCCTCAGGCAGAGGCAGCCGAAATCCCTGCCAGAGCCAGGACAAACTGATTCCTCCCCCTAAGAAGCCAGCCACCAAAGCAAATACATCTCATCTGTGGTAGCATAAAAGTGCATGGACTGGAACTTTGAACCCAGGCAGGCCTGGAAAATACAACTTGGCTCAACCACGAAACAAGGAGACCGGACTCATTAGAGTGGCCTAC
>NW_021886702.1:0-1452 GCF_006229205.1 Suricata suricatta
TCCACATCTGTATGCATATCCATATATTTGTATGTATATATAAAGTTTTATAAAATAATGGTTACCCATTCTATATACATTGCTTTGTATTTTCTATCTTATTTTATTTTAAAATGAAAAGAATGCTGGTGAAAACACAGAAAAGTAATTTCACAATTCATAAGCAGGTCACAACATGGAGTTGGTAAAAGTGAAACGTGTTTGCCTTAATACTTGCCGAGTGGGTGTGTGCAAGGAGGTGTGTACAAAAATGTCCATTGTAGTTGTAGTGAAACAATGAAATTAAATACCTTCAGTAGGGCAGTGTGTAGATACAATTTTATACTTATAGAATGGAATTAAACATAGGAGTTTGCTGTATTGAGTTGGACAGATCTCAACATTGTTAAACAAAATGTTTACAAGTTTTTGCTACATCAAGGTCATTTGGTGGTTAAATTCTTCAGTGAGCGACTGGAATACTTGTGAATCACAGAGATGCATATGCTTTTTATGCCATATTTACAGTGAAGACTATTAATACTCTGTAACAAAATATATAGAAATCTCATTGTTATTCCCATCCAAAGAGTTATCCCTCCTCCCTATAGGGTGAAATTTTTCTTGAGAAAGAGCTTTTGGTCTGTGGAAACATTTAGACAACTTCTCAGTTGAGATCCTAGAATTCTGTAATATAAAGCTTAGAAGAAGTTACTTATTTATTGAAAACCTTCAAAGGTGGATGTAGCCAAATTAGTATTAAAATAACTTCAGTCCAGACCCCACAGAACAATTGATTTTGAATGGAATAGACTCTGATGGTGCCTGGGTGGCTCAGTCGGTTGAGCGTCTGACTTCTGCTGAGGTCATGATCTCATGCATCAGGGTCTCTGCTGTCAGCGCAGAGCCCGCTTCAGATCATCTGTCCCCCTCTCTCTGCCCTCCTCTGCTCATGTGTGCTCTCTGTCTCTCAACAATAAATAAGCATGTAAAATAAAAGAATAGATTCTGATGGAGTTGCTTTGCTTTAAAATATAATTTCAGGAAATTGAATGAGATGATTGTGCAAGACTGGCAGAAAATGCCCACTTGCCTCGGAGGAGAGTTTTAACAAATGAGTGATTTACCAATCTGTGGGCAGGGTTCCCAGAAACCACAGTAGTCAGTGTGCGGAAGGAAACCCACTGATTGATAACAGTGTGTCCACTGATAACAGGGGCTCTGGGTCCAGAGAGGCAGACAGGAGATATTTAGCCCTGGGAGGCACTGGAAAGTTGGTAGATATCCATTACGTTAGATTATTAGGGTTTTAAAATCACAGAAGCTAAGCTCTCCTTGCAAGTGGTAATACAACAGACTTAGTTGCTTCTTCGAGCCACTTTAATTATTATAGACGTGCTTCATATTACGGATGTTTGCTTTCCTATTTGCTATTGCAGGTGGCACACATCCGCTTAATTGTGTAGCATGATC
>NW_021886703.1:0-671 GCF_006229205.1 Suricata suricatta
GTCATATTTCCACGGACCTTGTCTGGGGGCCTGTGAACCGAGAGGCGCAGCCCCTCGGGCTGTGAGTCCGCCGAACCGGAATCCTCCCCGGCAGAGGAAGACTGGGTTTTCGGGAGAGACCCACAGGTGCCCTCAGCAGCCGTCTGCAGTGACACGAGTCGAATGCCCTGGCATGAGAAGGGCTGGCCGGACCAGAAGGCTCCGAGAGAAGCCAAGTGCAGATCGGACCCAAAAAGTCTGGGGGCCGCGAGGCTGGGCTCTGAAGGTATTCACATCACCGTCAAAGGGAACACTCACAAATCCCACCCCTCCCACGTCCACCAGTACCCAGACGGAGGCAGAGAGGCCAAGTTTTCCTCTCAAAGCAGTGACTGATACAGGAAGACATGTCCCAAGGACAACTGTGGCCGGTCTGGCCTCTGATGCCGCAAAACCAAAGGGTCAGGTCAGAGGGCGAGGGATTCTCGAAGAAAACACAGCGGCCTTTGTTTCAGGACCAGCCTGTGGCAAAAATTCACCGTTTACCCCCAAAACACCTTTTCTTACAAGGGTATGGATTTGTTGAATGACTCCATAAAATAACAACCCTCTTCTCTGTGCCTCTCCTGCATCCTTTTATCGTTTTCAGTGATGGATTTTATGAATAATTAAAGAACAACTTGAAGTTGCTT
>NW_021886704.1:0-671 GCF_006229205.1 Suricata suricatta
GAGAGAAAACCTGTTAATTCAGGGCTTTGGAACACCATCGGACTGATTCTTCTATTCATGTCAACACCAACTTCCTGGTCTGCGTTAGTTGACGCTTCGCCCTTGATGAAGGTCCTGTCAGCACTCTGATGGTCCACTGCCAGTCGTTCTGTAGGATTTTACGAACGGCTGCTTGTAAAACCGTTCCAGATGCTGGCCCGGTTCAGGAACGCACTGGTTGGAAAATGAAATGGAGCCTCAACCTGAAGTCTCTCCTGGGCAGAGATTTTGTACAGGTCCATGTCACCTTTACAGGCACCAGGATTAGAGCCTGACTATTTGGGGGGCCGTCATGCAGCCCACCACAGAAGCGGACCCTCCCCCAGCTGACCCCTGCGCTAAGAGTGCAGCTGCCTGGCCTGCGGCTGGACCGGCCGTGAGTCCCCAAGGGAACCTGTGAATTCCCGGTCCACCCGAAAACCGAGAGAGGTCGGCGACAAAACTTGGGATTGTTTGTTACGTAACAATTCATAACCCACACACTATGGCACTGCGCATGACCAAAGGGGCGTTGGAGGGGCCCCAGGGGTAGAAACAAGATAGGAAATCCAGCTTTGTTTATCCCACTTGGGGAAACCTTTTCATGAGTACCCCTCGGCTCGTCACTGCATCACTGATGGAAGGGAGCCCCC
>NW_021886705.1:0-671 GCF_006229205.1 Suricata suricatta
TTTTTCCTTCTTTCCTTTTTTCCTTCCTTTCTTCTTCTTCCTCCTTCCTTCCTTCCTCTTTCTTCCTTTCTTCCTGCCTTATTCTTTCTCTCCTTCTTTCCTTCTTTCTCTCTTCCTTCCTTCCTTCTTTCCTTTTTCTTCCTTCCTCCGTTTTTTCCTTCCTCCCCTTCTCCCTCCCTCCCTCTTTCCCTCCTTCCTTCCTTCTTGCATCTTTATAGTGTTTGAAAGCAAGGCTTTACATACAGTCACTTCTACTTGAAGGAAGTCAGCAGGTCACCGTGTTTATTTCCTGGCCCGAGGCTGCATCTGAAAAGCACTCTGTTGGATTCCTCCCTGCACCCAGTTAACCGGAACATCAGAGGACGCACATGCTCTGGTTTTACACATTCTGGGTGAGACTGTGAGCTGTGTCATTGCCCTCGGCCGGGGCGTGCCCTCCCTCGGCCCCTGCGTCTCCACGGCCTGCTCATTCCAGTTCTCCCCCTGGTGTGACATTCCACACGGCCTTCCTCGGGCGGCGTGGGCTGCGGGGCTGCCCTGGGGGCCTCGGCTACCCCAGGAGGGGGACAATGCGTCTCTTCTTCGGGGCCACACATGATGGACAAGGAAGGACGCTGACCCTCCGAGTCAGATGGTGGTGTGTTCACTTTCCAGGGGATGGAGGGGACGCT
>NW_021886706.1:0-671 GCF_006229205.1 Suricata suricatta
TGAGTGTCATTGCAACTACTGTATTGTAAAGGATGGAAAATAATTGCATATGTTATAAAAATATGAAACTTTATAAAGTAAAAAAAATAATATAAAAAAAGAAAAAAAAAGAAATGAGGAAACAGAAAAAAAAATGTTCTGGAGAATTCTAGGGTGCAAACCTTTTCCTTCACCAATCAACTTCTTTCCAATCCATATTACTTTCTTAGCAAAAACTGTCTCAGAGAGCTCTCCCCCAGTCCGTGCTAAATGTACTCTACTCCCCATAATTCCATTTCCTCCTGTTCTTTGCTTACAACTGGTGGGACCAAAGGGAGAAACATGACCTAATTAGGGCATTTTTTCTCCCAGGAATTTGAATTGGTGTTAGAGAGACTTGCTCATTTCACTGTAGGTATGGGGTTTATAAGGATATCTGAGTGAACATGAGCATGTTTGGGGCATATGCTGATAAACTGACTAGTGGAGCTACGATGAAGGAAGAGAGAAGAAAAATCAGACAGAAAAGAAGCAAGAATCAGACATTTGGATACAGAGAATGGAAAGCGGAAAGTAAATACCTTAGTTCCCAACAGTTTTATTTCTGGTGTTAGTTCCTCAGTTCTTACCGCATTTTACTTTGGGATCTATGAAGTACCTAGTTAATCTTCCAATAAATGTATTTTTTACCT
>NW_021886707.1:0-671 GCF_006229205.1 Suricata suricatta
CTCACGAAGGGAGGGAGAGAAACCCGATGCCAGGCATCAGGTGACAGGCAGAGAGACACCTGTCCCTGGTCCCTCACTCTTGTCTGCAGTACTTGCCAAGGCACCCACGAGTGCAAGAAGAGGCTGGGCGCCGGGGGGCGGCAATGACTCAGGCCACCCCTGCCAGCCTGAAGCTGGTGGGAGAAAGAAGACACAGTCATCCCAGTGGGAGTGGAGTCAAAACCCAGGAAGCAACACTGCGGGGATGGGGAGACAAGGCAGCAGGAGACTAACTCTCATTGCTGGGGCTTCAACGGCAAGTGGGGGACACGGACAAGACAGACCAACAGAGCAGTGGGCAGCGGCCCCTGGGAGGGGGAGGTGTGACAGGGTGGGAGCAGGCATGGCAAGATCCAGGGCACCAGGAGGCAGTGCCCGGGAGGGGGAGAGGGAGCGGGAGCAGGAGGCAGGAGCCCCTGGGGTTAGGCACAGGGCACTGGTCGGGGGAGGATTCTATTCTGCTAGAGTGGGGTCTCTTGGAGACCCGGCCGGGGAGCCTGCTGTGTCCCCTAGGGAGCAGCCTGTCAGAACTGGCGCACCAGAGGTGACGAGTGACAGTGACGTCTGAGAGCGTGGGGCAGCCCCGAGCCAGGGGCCTGGGTTCTGAACCCCTTCCTAATCCCCTCCATTAG
>NW_021886708.1:0-671 GCF_006229205.1 Suricata suricatta
AGAGATAGACAGCACAAGCAGGAGAAAGTCAGAGGGAGAGGGAGACACAGAATCCGAAACAGGCTCCAGGCTCTGAGCTGTCAGCACAGAACCCGATGCGGGGTTCGAACCCACGAACCGCAAGATCATGACCTGAGCTGAAGTTGGACGCTTAACCAACTGAGCCACCCAGGTGCCCCTCTGTGGCTCTTTCCACCATGTACTCCCACTGCTCCCCATGACCATACCCAAGTCAGTCTTTTTCACTATTTTGAACTTTCTGGACTCAGACACTTGGATCTTGATGTTCCCTGCCCTTGAACTGTGCCAACCCTTTCTCTCCAAAAGAGGCCCCACGCTGGCTGCATGGGAGGGAAGGGTAGTGAAGTGGAAAGTATTCCGGAATTAGTTCTAATTCTGGCTCTGCCCCTTACTCATTGTACTTCACCTCTCCCTCCCATGTAAACCACACGAGGTACTTAGAAAGATTAAATAAGAAAACAGTCAAAACGTATTGCCTGGAACTTGACACATTTAGGGTCAGGCGGTGGTGATACGGCAGCGCTCCAGACAAGATTCCTGCTCCCAAGGAATTTAATTTCTCAGAGACTATAAGCAATAAAGCAAATATGTATGTTTAATTAGGTGCTCAGAGAAGATAAAAGAGAAAAAATGTTCAGGAAAGTGACTGA
>NW_021886709.1:0-671 GCF_006229205.1 Suricata suricatta
AGCTCAGGCTCTTGGGTTAAACTGACCTGGATTCAAATTCTGACATGACTTAGTCAAGATACTTAAGCTGCATAACCCTTAGTGTTTCCATCTGTAAAATGGAATAATAGTATTTACCTCTCAGTGCTGTTGTGATCATTAAGGAAGATAACACAGCAGTCTGCCCCAACCCCATCCATAAGGACACATTCCAAGACCTTCCAGTAGATGCCCCAAACTGCAGGCAGTATGGAGCCCTATCTATAGTTTGCCTTTTGCTATGCATTCAGATCGATGATAAAGTTTAATTTATAAATTAGGCACAGCATGAGATTAATAAAAATTGCTAATAATAAGCAAACAATTACAACAATATATTGTAATAAGAGTTATGGTATGTGGTCTCTCGCTCTCAAAATATCTTATTGTACTACACTCTCCTTCTTCTTGGGATGATGTGACCTGATACAATGCCTCCATGATAAGATAAAATGAGGAGAAAGACACAGACACTGTGACTTAGGGTTAGGCTACTATTGACCTTCTGACAATACCTCAAAAGGAGCATCCACCTCTGGACTACTGTTGACCTCAAGTAACTAAAACCATGGATAAGATGGGACTCCTATAGTTGTGAAGGGCTGAACAGGGCTCATCTACATCTAGCAAAATAATTTTCAGTCATGTCTCTT
>NW_021886710.1:0-671 GCF_006229205.1 Suricata suricatta
TTTTGCCACCTTCACTAAATTTACTCCTAATTATTTTATTGCTTTTGATGCTAATGTAAATGAAATTTTTTCTATTTCATTTTCAGATAGTTTGTTGTCTGTATATAGAAATTCAACTGATTTTTGTATGTTGCTTTTGTATCCTGCAACTTTACTGAATTAATTAGTCCTAGCAATTTCTTTTTTAAATGTTTTCTTTCTTTATTTTTTTGAGAGACAGAGTGCAAGTGGGGAAGGGACAAAGAGAGAATCCAAAGTGGGCCCTGCACTGACCACAGAGAGCCTGACACAGGGTTTGTACCATGAACCATGAGGCCATGACCTAAGTTGAAGTCAGATGCTCAACTGACTGAGCCACCCACTTCTAACAGTTTCTTGGTATAGTCATCAGGGATTTTGTATATAAGATCAGGTCATCTGCAGAGAAAATTTTACTTCTTCTTTTCCATTTTGAAAAATTTCCTTTTATTTCTTCTTTTTGCCTGATTTGTCTGGCCAAGACTTCCAGTAGTATGATGAATAGGAGTGGTGACAGTGGGTGCCATTGTCTTCTTTCTGATCTCAGAGGAAAAGCTTTCACCATTTCACCATTGATCATGATGTTAGCTGTGGGTTTGTCATATATAGCCATTATTATGTTGAGGTGCATTCCTTTCTTGCCAAATTTATTG
>NW_021886711.1:0-671 GCF_006229205.1 Suricata suricatta
AAAAAAATGCAAAACTCTTTAAGAAATTCTAGAACTCTTCAAATCAAGGTCATGTTAACAGATTGCTTAAAGTTTGACAAATTTGTTTCAAAACTGAAAGTGATTTTGAATATTCTTCTGGGTGATTTTGCCACAGACATATTTCATAATGCTGCACAAAGTTCAAATGTTTTTTGTCAGATCTCAGGGTTTCAAAGCCTCACTTTGCAGCTGCAAATGATAACCTCTCAGCTGCTCTGCTGAATGTATGGGAGTTGTACGTGATTAGGTGGCCTCCCATTAGGAGGTCTGTTAAATCACTGTTCAGCCTGGTTAAAAACAAGCCCTGAAAAATTCATTTGTCAGGATCCTCTGGAATAGCTAACATGAACATGATTATTACTGACACCATTTGTCCATTATTTCTTTTCAAGTATTCTTCCTGTCCCAGACATATATAACCACTTACAACTTGGTCTAGAAGAAAGAGCATTAGCATTAACTTCAGACATAATACACTAAACAGGATTCATCGTTCAATAGGTGTGGATCCTTGAAGGGTTTGTCCCAATTTAGCTAAAATTTCTTCATTCATAAAAAATCATAGCTACTTCCTTAGAGTTTCCACTTAGTTACCACTTTATTGTTTGGATTTGAAGGTGAGCATTTTACTGTAATCAGTTATTGCCATA
>NW_021886712.1:0-671 GCF_006229205.1 Suricata suricatta
GGTTCATGGGTTTGAGCCCCCTGTTGGGTTCTGTGCTCATAGCTGGAAGCTTGGAGCTGCTTCTGATTCTGTGTCTCCCCCTCTCTCTGCCCCTTCCCAGCTCACACACTCTCTCTCTCTCTCAAAAATAAGTAAATTTTAAAAAAAAAATGTTTTAATGCAAAAAAAGCAACCTTGGGAGGAGCTGTCTGCCTTCCCCATGTCTGTGTAAAAACAGAGCTTGGATTTTCCTTCCGAAGGATTTGCGTTTGTGGCGGAGCCCCGGCGCTTCAGTCCGCATTGCAAGCTTCCTGGACAAGTTTTATTTATCAGCCCATTTACAAGTGCACACGAGACACACTTTTTCTTCTGCTACTCTGTCTTCTTCATCTGACTTTCCTGTGTTTAATTTGCAGGCCTTGGTTACAGAATCTAACAGTGTACATGGAAAGTGCTTCCCTGCTGTGTGTCTCCTCCCCTGTATCTGGGGAGTTTGGGAACTGCGCTCGCTCCTCTAGCAGGCTGAGCTCCCGGAACCTATGAATGGAACCTCATGTGGGAACAGGGTCTTTGCGGACATGAGTGAGGGAAGGATCTGAGATGAGACCATCCTGGGTGAGGCTGGCCCTGAATCCCATGAGAGGGGTCCTTGTAAGAGACGGAGAAGGAGACACAGGCACAGAGGAGAAGCC
>NW_021886713.1:0-1451 GCF_006229205.1 Suricata suricatta
CAGAAGCTTTTGTGAATTTTCCTGGAAATCATATTGAATCTACATGTTGCTTCGTGTACTATTGCCCTTTAGCAAGCGTTTGTTTTAGATTGTCTTTCATTTCTTTCAGCAGTGTTTGTTACATCTGTTCCCACGTATTATATTGACGCTATGTTACCTAAAATGGAATTATTTTCTTCAATTCTTCTTTGTAAGATTCGTTGCTAGCGTATACCCATAAGGGAGATGTTCGTGCATCGGTATATTGTCCTGTGACTTTCCTGAATTAGGTGACTGACTCCAGTCATTTTCGTTGATTCTTTAGTAAGTTCTTTATGTAAGACGATGTCATCTCTGGTTTCTGAACAGATGTAGTTGTACGTTTTCCTCTCACATGTGGAGGCCTTGCCTCAGAGAGGAAACTTTCAGCACCGTGTTGACTCACGGGTGAAAAGCCTGCATCGCAGCCTTGTTCCCGCTATCAGAGGAAACCTTATCGTCTTTAGAAGTGAGAATGATGTTTGCTCTAGATTTATTACATTACTCCTTAATTCTATGTTCTTGGTTCCGTATCATGAACAAGTAGTGGATTTTGTTTGGAGCCTTTTTTGTATCAATTAATATGACTTGTGGTGGATCACATTCCTTGGTTGCAGTGTGCTGAAGGTTCGTTGAATTCCTGGGGTAGACTTGCTTATAGTGCACGACAGTGTTCTGTGCTTTGGTTTTAGATCACTCTATTCTGTGAATGATTTTTACATCTGGTCTTAAAGGGATAAAAAGTGTTTTTTCTGATTTTGCGATGTTAGCTGTGGTGTGACTGAGAAAGGTATGAGGGAGTGAGGTTTGGAGTTAGTGGTGAGGGGTGTGGGCTAGCGGTGAGGGTGGGGGGGTTGGGTTAGGTTTGGGATTAGGGTTTAAGGTTAGGGGTTAGGGTTAGGGTTTAGGATCTAGGGTTAGGCTTGGGGTTAGGGTTAGAGGGTTAGAGAGCTGGGGTTGGTGTTAGTGCTTTGGGGTGAGGGTTGGAGTTAGGGGTTAGGGTTAGGTTTGGTTTTAGGGCTTAGAGTTAAGGGTTATGGTTAGGGTTTTGGATTTAAGGTTGGATAAAGATATAGTGTACGGTTACCCTTTAGGGGTTAGGGTTAGGGGTTGGTGTTGGGGTAAGGGGTTGGGGTAAGGATAAGGTTAGGGTTTGGGGGTCATGGTTTTGGGTTTAGGTTCAGGGTTGGAGTAGGCAGAGGGGTTAGGAGTTAGGGCTTGTGGTTAGGGGTTAGGGATTATGGGTCGGTGTCAGGTGTTTTGGAGGACTAGGGATATGGTTATGGTTAGGGTTAGTTCCCAGGAGGCTCCGGCAGGGAAACCCCAACACTGCTTGGTCTATCTGGATGACTACACTGTGGGTGCACAGGAGGGTGCTGCATAGGCTTAAGTCTTCGGGTTCAAAGCAGCACCTCCTTTGGGGGCCAGGCTAC
>NW_021886714.1:0-671 GCF_006229205.1 Suricata suricatta
TGGTCAGGTTTCAAAATTAGTCACGGAACATGCCTGGCACTCAATGAATGGAGACGCTTATTACATAGAAGGGATTCGTCAGGCTGCTACGTACGATTGGGCAGCCAGGATCCAAACTTAGACTGGGTCTCCCTGAGGAAGGAGCATCTCTTGTTCGTTCTCACAAAAGTACCACCTGCTCTTCAAGGCCTGCACCTGGAAGGCCACCTCCAGCAAGCCTGGGATTAAAAGTGTCATTTCCAGCTCTAATGTCTTCCCTTTCCCAGACGAGTAGTCTGCAGGCTGGGCTCTGAACATGATTATGACCCGGGCTGGGTTGGCTCAGACACCCTCCTCCTGGAGCTCCCTCTCTGTGTCAGGGAACACTGTGATGAGCCCTTGAGGGACTGGGCAGAGTAGGGGAGGCTCCAGGAAGGCTCCTGCCATCATCCTGTGCCAGAGCCACTCGGCTGCACTACGGCCTTGAAGAAATCACTCTCACGGAGATCCCAAAGTCCCATAATCATAAGAAGCTCTCATTCATTAACTGCTTCTTTGTACCAGACATCTTCAGAATAGATCACAGACATCCCAGTGCTTCACCCCCAAAGTATCTCATCATGTGTCTTCTAAGGAAAAGAACATTCTGTTATATAACCCAATATGTAATCAAACCGAAGACATTTTACATT
>NW_021886715.1:0-671 GCF_006229205.1 Suricata suricatta
TGTTGATCAGGTTTAGGTGAAGACACCAGTCATAGAAAATACCAAAACAACAGTGGCTAAAACAAGACAGTGCGTTACTTCTCTCTACCATCAATCAAGTGCAAGGATGGGGAGGTTGGGGATGGTGAGACAATCCACAGTGGCAAGGCTCATGCGGCACCTTTACGTAAGTTAGGAAGAGTTACCCCTCAGGGTGAAAGCAGCCCTCTAGGTACAAGGCTTAATAAGCACATGATGCTTCTGTAGGAAGTAGGGTCCGACATTTCTCCAGACACACGCCTCAGGAAGCAGAGCCTAGACTGAATTTCAGCCCCTTCATCAACCCTTCAGCCAGATGTCTTTCTGTAAGAAATAATCTGCATAACTATATGTATATATATAACATACACACACATATACACTAAATATATGTATACACGCATATATATACATATACACACATACACATACAAATATACACACACCCACATATACACATACACATATACACACATACATATAAATATACACAAACACACATACATATACACACACACTATATATGTATACAACTATATATACACACACACAAATATACACACACATACACGGACATACATACATATACACATACACACACAGTGCTACCCAGATTGCTTCTATCCTGTGACTCTGCCATTTCTGTACATAAG
>NW_021886716.1:0-671 GCF_006229205.1 Suricata suricatta
TAGAGATAACGTCCTGGACATGTCTAAAATGCCAATACCTCTGTGTGTACAGTTTTTATTATCTTTCATTCTATTTTCTTTTTTGGGGGGGAAGAGCCTGGAATGTTGCAAGATTGTAAAACATCAATTTTGACAATTCTATAGAGTGATTAGCTTCTTAATTATTAAGTAAATTGTTCTATGTTGGGATTCATCAAACATAAATCTTATTCTTGACCTTAATTGTTGTATTATTAACAATATATATCACAGCTCTGTAAATTGTATGCCTTAGAAATAATAGACCATTCAGTAAATCAGTTCTATTTAAATTTAATTAAGAGAGAAATGATGTTATGATGACAAAAGTTTAGTACTATCCTTACATACACTTAATAAGCTGTCTTAGTTTGATTTGCACTTTTAGGTGTTTTCTATTATATTTTTCCATGACTAGTGCTAGATGACATTATAATTCCTGTTAGAGATAAAGGAAATATTCAAGAGAAGTTATAAGAGTTACTGTGTTAGAGATAAGTTTAAAAAGTTGAAAATGTAGGGGTATCTGAGTGGTTCAGTCAGTAGAGCATCTGACTTGGGCTTAGGTCCTGACCTCATGGTTCGTGGGTTTAAGCCCCGCTTTGGGCTTCTTATCAGTGCAGAGCCTGCTTCAGATTCTCTGTCCCTCCCCA
>NW_021886717.1:0-671 GCF_006229205.1 Suricata suricatta
GTCATACTGTGGTGTGGACAGACGTGGGTGGTGTCATACTGTGGTGTGGACAGACGTGGGTGGTGTCATACCGTGGTGTCTTATGGGTGGTGTGGACAGACAGGGATGGTGTCATACTGTGGTGTGGACAGACGTGGGTGCTGTCATACTGTGGTGTCGACAGATGCGGGTGGTGTCATAGGGGTGGTGTGGACAGACATGGGTGGTGTCGTACTGCAGTGTAGACAGACGTGGATGGTGTCGTACCGCGGTGTGGACGGATGGGGAGTGACTCTCTGGAGAAGGCCTTCAGATGCACACAGCCTGTATGTGGACAAGCCGACCTCCTGTCCCCCTCCCTCAGGCGCCCCCAGATGCCCGTGTGCCGGACACGAGTATTCTTCCCGCCTTCAGTTCAAGATTGAAATTACTGTTTTTATAGCTATGACATTCCTGTTGGTTTTATTGTTAATGATGGAAATAATAGCTAATATTTAGTACCATGAGCTGAGTGTCTCCCACACATCATGTCATCCATCCTCACCACAGTCCTCTGAGGTAGGAAGTGTTGCTAGTCCCATTTTTCGTGGGAAAACACTGGGAACAAAGGTTAACATTCTTGCCCAAGGTCACGCGGCTGCATGCAGTGGAGCCGGACGCCATCCCCGGACCCCGGGGCAGCGCCCCGACGT
>NW_021886718.1:0-671 GCF_006229205.1 Suricata suricatta
AAAATGAACATGTCCACATCCCTCCCAGAGATTTTGATTTCTTTGGTTTGGATTTTTCAGTGTTTAAGAGTGATGCTTATGCATAACATGGGAAGAGAACCATAGAGGAATAGGTGAATTACTACCTTTCCAGCTAGATTCTGTAATAAATACTGTTTGTCTCAGCTGAGGTTTTGATGCATGTTAAGTACTAAAGAAGTGAACTTCATGTTTCTTGGATTCCTGACGTGTGGCTGTACTGTGTTGTTGTGTAAGTGTGCAGCCAATGTGTTTTGAATCCATTCTGAGTGTAGAATTAACATTCCATTATAAAATGGAAAGCTTAATAAATATATGTGCCTGAATAAAAAGATAATTTTGTCTTTCTAAAAAGGTAGACAAAATAAGTGTCAACAGGGTAAAAGTCACATTAAAAATGAGTTTGGGTTCTTTTTTTTTTTCTTTCTTTCTAAACGATTGATATGTAATAGGAATCCCTGAACCTTGTTCACTTGACTTATTACCTACCCAAATGGAATAATTAAAACCATAATAGATGAGGAAATCTCACAGATTTCTTTTTCTGGAAGTATGATAGACTACATTCCACCCCAAACACCTAGAAATGCTATAGAAAATGGAATAAATATCCTTTTGAATGTATAGCTTAGCTCTCAGAAAAGGAAGGGTAA
>NW_021886719.1:0-671 GCF_006229205.1 Suricata suricatta
TTTACCTTGGTCAGGAGCCAGTGCCTCGTGACAGTCCTCTCTGTTTATTTGACATTAGAGGTCTCATAGTTCTGCGTTTCATGGTCTCTCTCATAAAATAAATCCTGGTCTTGCTTGCGCCTTCTGTTTCTTTAATCAACAAATATTTGCAGGGTGTCTTGGAGTGCATCCTCGCCACAGTTTGGTAAGAACGTGGCTGCAGTTGGTCCACATTTATTTCCAGGCGGTTCAGAAGGAGCCCCCACACGTCAGCTCGTGGAGCGGGCCGGGCGGGAACGAACCGACTGCGAGCGCAGAGGGGCCTGCGGGGCGTGAAGGAGATCGGGCCTGGGCTCGGGGACCTCTGTCTTGGACTCACACGGGTGCCGGGGTGCCGGGTGCCGGAGGAACAGTCTGCAACTCGGACTTGAAACAACCAATGAGAGTCGGCCTCCCACCGTCAGTGGTGTCAGGAATTTGGGAGGGGCGGAGCCAGGCAGTTCTGGCTCCCAGAGTCTGCGTGGGTTCAGCCCAGCCATGAACCCAACACGGCTGGAACAGGAACAGGGAAGGGCATTGGAGTGCGTGGTGGCCTGCGAGGCCTCGCGCTCCCTCGCGGAGTCCTAGGGCCTCTCGGGGCTCCCTGCCTGGGGGGGGGGGGGGGGGGGGGGGGGGGGGGGGGGGGGGGGGGG
>NW_021886720.1:0-671 GCF_006229205.1 Suricata suricatta
TTTTTTTTTTCTTTCCCCCATTGCAATCACGATCCTGGCTGGGGGTGGGGACTCCGCAATTGAGTCTGTGAAGGTGCGCACTTCACCTCCTGCTGCTCAGTTCGCCTCAGGCAGGGGCAGCTGAAATCCCTGCCTGAGCCAAGGCAAACTGATTCCTCCCCCTAAGAAGCCAGCCACCAAAACAGATACATTTCATCTGTGATAGCACAAATGTGGACCAACTGGAACTTTGAACCCAGGCGGGCCTGGAAAATACAACTCGGCTCAACTGCTGCCCAAGGAGATCAGACTCATTAGAGTGGCCTACTGTGCTTAGTTTAACAGAGCTTGGCATACCACCATTCTAATCTCCACAGACGCCAAGGCGGAGCCTCTGAGAGCAGCCTCTAAGACCTACCACATCAAACCACGCCTATCCATGAGGGGGAGCTGCTGCTTTTCTTTTTTTTTATTTTATTTTTTTTTTTTTATATATAAAAAAAATTTTTTTTCTTCACTTTTTTCGTACTTATTTCTTTGTTATTACCTTTTTTCCTTTTTCTTTACTTAATTCTTTTAAATTTTTACTCCTTATTTTCCTTTCTCCTTTCTCCCTTACTTTTTCACCTTCTTGCAACCCATATATATTCTCCTGTATCTCATCCTTACCTCTCCCCTCAAATGGTCATATA
>NW_021886721.1:0-671 GCF_006229205.1 Suricata suricatta
AAATAAATAAATGAACATTGGTCCTGAAATACACTTTGTTCTCTTTCACCTTACTTGTCTTGTTTTTACTACCTTACTATTTTTACTTGAACTTGAAACCTTCAAACTAGTGTTTTTTAGAATCTCTTTTCATGAAATTTCTAACAAGAATTAAGCTGATTTTTGCCCATGCAAAATGAGTATTGAAGGCAAATCTGCAGTAAAAGGTTGGAAGGCTTCTTTTTAGTACTAAACTACTTGTGTAACTTAAAAAAATAACTTGGAAACATAAGCTGTTTGAATATTAATTACTAATGTTCTTACCTTTAAAACAACTATGACCTTTTGTCTATATCAGGGCAATATTTTGTTAGCCTTGCCCAAGTTACTCTGTACTTGAGAGCAATAATATACTTGTATTATTTTGCAGCTCAGTTCAGTAATTTATTTAGAAGCTACTAATCATGGTGTATTGAATGTTTTTTCTAAAATGGTACAATTTGCTGTTACTATCACTAAATTATTGAGACTGTAACAAGTACAGAGAACATAAGATTTCCTAAAGAAGTCATTTAAAGCCATAAGCAATTGTAAATGTTACTATTTGGACCTATTTTGCCAGCTTCTAGGTTAAGTAATATATAGCTATTCTAGGCCAATACCCTTGACCAATTAAATTACAACCCCTGGGG
>NW_021886722.1:0-671 GCF_006229205.1 Suricata suricatta
TTCTAGCATTCTGAAAAGCTTGCGGTGCTCAGGAAATTGGAAGGACTTATGGCATCCAAGACACCTCCATAAGTGTTCCATTAGGAACCTGAGACTCAAAGAAGGGTCACAAACTTGGGTGGTGGCAGCTCATAGATCTAAACTGAACCCCACATTTCCTATTTAAAAAGAAAACCTCTTGGGGTGCCTGGGTGGCTCAATCAGTTGAGCATCCAACTCTTGGTTTCAGCTCAAGTCATGATCTCATGGTTCATGAGATCAAACCCTGCATCATCAGGCTCTGAGCTAACAGCACAGAATCCATTTGGGATTCTCTCTCTCCCTCTCCCTGTCCCTCCCCAGTGCTCATGCACTCATTCTCTCTCTCTCAAAATAAATAAATAAACTAAAAAAATATTAAAATAAATCAAATAAAGCCTTTTTATCAGAAACAATGTCAATTCAAGCAAGATCAAACAGAACTTGTTTTTAAAAAGCCATGCACTCCCTGTCTCTGGTTCCCTGTCCTTGTAGCTGTTTCAGCAGAGTTTAAAAGGCCTGGAGAAGTTTCTCTATGTGGCACTGACCAATCTTAGGGAGGACAGAACTACTGACTTTGAAGATCTATCCCAACCCTGAGACGACCCCCTATGAGCTCATTCCATTTCACTTGATCAAGCAAGTCTGGGGTT
>NW_021886723.1:0-671 GCF_006229205.1 Suricata suricatta
TCCTCTGACTAGGGGTGTCTGGCCAGGACCCCGACCAGCCAGTCTTGATCTAGCCCACAAGTTATTACAACATCACAAAAACCACTGCAGTGCATGTGAAAATATTCAGCCACCATCATCCCTGAAACCGACCAATATCAGTTTGAGAGAGAGGAGGAGTCTAAGAAACAGCAATAAATTGTTATGAATTATCTAAATTAAATTTTCACATGGGTTTTTTAGGATAGAATTATTGCTTTAAGAAAGGCAGGCTTGAGTTTTTGTTGTTGTTTTGACATGGTTTTAAGAATAGTTAATCTTCACAAAGGAGAGGAGCTGGAACAAAGAATTATGAATTAGACATTTGGCACAATTGCAATAAATAGCTTAGAATTAAGATTTTAAAAACAAACTGCAAGTATTGAGGTCAAATAGGTCAAAGAAAAGACTGCACATCACTGGAAAAGCAATTAGAAAGGTAATGGACCTGCCTTAAGTAAAATGCTCCCTTGCCTGACAAAGTCCATGTAGACCCTGAATGGGGTGGGGGTGGGGGACTGCAGTGTTGATTATCACATTGTGCTATCACTGTGTCTTTCATTTCAGGATCCTGGCCTTTAGCAAAATGGCCGCTCAGTGTACATCTGTCTAGATCCAGATGCCAAGACACCAGACGATTAATTCTATTGGGC
>NW_021886724.1:0-1451 GCF_006229205.1 Suricata suricatta
AGCAACATGTCTCTCTCTCCATCTCCTTGGTGGTGTTACAACAATGTGGTTAGGAGTAGAGATTCTGGAACTAGACTGCCTGGGTTTGGCCGAAGTCTGTCATTTATTAACTTTGTGACTCAGTCTCCTTATCTGTGAAATGGAGATTTAGATGAGGTAATACATATCAAGCACTTGTGTCAGTGCCTAACAAAAACAAGAGTGTTCACTATTATTATTTTGAATCCTCAGTTATGTTCAGAACCCCCCTTTGTCCCCTGGCTTTCTATATAGAGTACCCATTTTGTGCCGACCCCAAAAGTAAGTACTGTGCGAGCCACACTAGGGTGCCGTTGTCTCCAGAACATGACATGCCAGGTGGGAAGAAAGGAAATAGTCATAAAAGGGGAGGTGACATGTAATTATGTACAGAAAGAGATACCGTGGTGTTGGAATTCAGCAGATTCTGTACTCAGTGGAGTGTGGAGGTCAGGGAGAGCTGCGTGGATGAGCTAATACTTTAGCTGAGACTTAAAGAATGGCTCTGTATTGTTAAATAGAGACAAAATAGGGAGCATGAGCCTAGGCAAAAGCATGGCTGGAGGAATGATCAGGACTTAAGAATTGGGTTAGGAAACAGTTAAACAATTACGAAAACCCTTGACTATCAGCTAGAGAGGTTTGAAAGTTACACTCCGAGTTATAGAGAGCCAGTGAAGGTTTTCAAGCATGAGATACAGACCATTAAAACCAGAGGATTATTTTCAACCCCCTATGTAAGAGCGATCTGTTTTCTAAGGTGGATGGACCATGTTGCATTCCAGTCAGCGGTACAAGAGATCTTCCCCTTGTATTTCAGTTAAAAACATTTTTAGCCTTTCTAGCAGGCATGGAGCTGGAGCCTGTTGTTGCTTTAAGTTGCATTTCTCTAAAGCTGATGATGTTGAGTTCTTCATGTGCAAAGATCTTTTTGAATGATGTTTCTGCTCAAATCCATTTTTTAATTGGACACTTACTGAGTTTTAAGAGAGTGTCATATATTCTGAAAAAAAGTCCTTTCCCTCAGATAGATGTTTAGCAAATTTCTCCTCCCAGGTTGTGGCTTGTCTTCCTTTGTTTTCTCTCTGAAGACCAGAAGAGTTTCATTTTTAAATGTTGGTCAACTCACCTATTTCACCTGTCCTTCCACTCCTGTCCCCTCTGGTAACCATTAGTTTGTTCTCTATCATTAAAAGTCTGTTTCTTGATTTGTCTCTCTTTTCCCCTTTGTTCATTTTTTTATTGCAGTTCCACATATGAGTGGAATCATATGGTATTTGCCTTTCTCTGACTGACCGACTTTGCTTAGCATTATATTCTCGAGATCCATCCCTGTCACCGCAGATGGGAAATATCATTCTTTTTTATGACTGAATAATATTCCATTCATTGTATATATACCACATCTTCATTCATCTGTTAACGGACAATTA
>NW_021886725.1:0-671 GCF_006229205.1 Suricata suricatta
CGCCCCGGGGGAGCGCTTCCGACGTTCTCCAGGAACTGCTCCTCTGCACCTACAGCGTGGCTGACGTTTGGTGCAAGAGGCCCCGCTTTCAGCCTGTCGACGGCCTTCCTCACTGAGCTGGATCGTTCCTCGCTTCTGATTTCAGGTGGGAGATGTGCGGCCCTCCCTTTCCCGCGGACACAGACGCCGTGGTGGGGCTATTAACTGGCCCAGGTTCATTCTGCTGTGTCTCAGGGAACGGGGTGGTCTGAGGAGGGAGGGGGGGGCAGCTGTTCAATAGAGCAGCCGGACACACACCCACGTACCGATCAAGTTCACCATCTTATATGGCACAGCTCACGTGCCCCAAAGCAATTAGTGTAACATCAAAGGCCGCTGCCCACAGGTCACCCTGTGAAATGTAATAATAATGAAAAATTGTGACAAATCAAGAACTACCAAATGTAACACAGACAAGAAGTGAGCAGATGCTGTTGGAAAAGTGGCGCTGACAGAGTTGCTCGATGCAGGGTTGCCTCAAAACTTCAATCTGTAAGAAACACAGTGTCTGCAAAGCACAATAAAACAAGTCCGTTGTTACCAAAAAGAAAAAAAAAGAAACCAGTGAAAAAATGACAAGCTACAAATCAAAATAATAATAAATGGCTAATTAAGGCAAAAGTAAAAACAAT
>NW_021886726.1:0-671 GCF_006229205.1 Suricata suricatta
TTTTTCTGGATTCTTCCACTGCCGGGAGAGAAGTAGCCGGCGCCTGTCCTGGTGACGTGGTGAAGAACACAGAACCCCGAGGGAGCCGAGGCAGTGAGCGTTCCTCATCTCTGCTCAGCCAGACGTCGCAGACAGTGAGGCTCCTCTTTGACCCAAGAATACGCCCTCTCCGCGCACTCCCAGCCCTGAGAGAGGAACCGCCCTCCTCCAAGCCTCAATGGCGTCCTCCACAGAAGTTAGGAACGCCCAAGCCCCAGGCCCCTGGAGACTGATAGTTACTCCCGTCAATGATTAGGAAGCTCCTCCGCCCGCTTACCCCAGGGTAAAAGTGGAGAACAGGAGTTTTCCTTTACTCCTTTAGTGTTTCTGCTCCAGTTGCAAATGGCGACTGTGGCCCTGAGTCATTAAGCGCTTCCCATTCCATTCATCCATGGAATCCGGTTCTAGCCTGAAAATGAAAGACTGGGTCCTTTTTTGTTGTTGTTGTTGTTGTTGTTGTACCGCGCGAGCTGATCTTTGCACCAGGCAATCCACCTTTCCGACGCGTGCAGGGAGAGATCTGCTTTAAGGGGTTCTGGTGTGCGCCTTGCTGCTGCCTTGGGGAGGACTCCAAACTCGCAGCCATGATTTCTCTAATCCTCCGATGCCTTAGGTTAAGACTGTCATTTTTT
>NW_021886727.1:0-671 GCF_006229205.1 Suricata suricatta
CACTTGAGGGGAAGAGCACTGGGTGTTGTATGGAAAACAATTTGACAATAAAATATTATGGAAAAATAAATAAATAAATAAATATGCCACATTTAGGTGACTTCAACAACAGTTATCTCTTACAGTTCTGGAGGCTAGAAGTCCAAGGTCAAAATACTAGCAGATTCAGTATCTGGTCAGGGGCCACTTCCTGGTTTCTTACAGGACTATCATCTAGTTGTGTCCTCACATGGAGAAAGGAACAAAGGGGCTCTCTGGAGTCTCTATGGGCACGAATTCCATTCATAAGAGCTTTGCTTTCACAATCTAATCACCCCTCAAAGGCCTTACCTCCAAACACCATCACATCAGAAATTAGGTATCAACAAATGAAGTTGGAGAGGAGACACAAACATTCCTTCTAGAGCAGATGCCTTTTCTCCTTTTATCCTCATAATCACCTCTCTGTGCACACACACGGCTGGTGTTTCTGCTGTCCTCATCTCCTCTTCTTATGATACCAGTCATAGTGGATGAGGGTCCAGCCTAATGATCCCATTTTAACCTAACTACCTGCTTAAAGATCTGTCTGCAAATATATTCACATTCTGAGGGACTAGAGGTTAGGGCTTCATTATATGAATTTTTTTGGAGAAGGACACAATTTAGCCCATGATACTTTTAAATCATTC
>NW_021886728.1:0-671 GCF_006229205.1 Suricata suricatta
CCCGGTGCGCTTGCTGGAGCGCCAGGGGGCGGGGGGCCTGTTCCTAGCAGCTGTCCTCCCCGGACCCAGCCTGAGTTACCATCAGCTTTCCATCTGCTCTGGGTCCGGGCCTCCGCGCACGGCACTTGCATCTCCCCTAAAACCCAAGCCCGTCCCCCCCCACCGGAGGCCGGCCCCCCCTGCTCCCGAGCTCCGGGGCGCGTTTGCGGGGAGCCTGCAGTGTGATCCGTGGTTTTTCTACCTGGGGCGCAGCGGAGAGGTGCACTGGGATGATGGACGGTCTCGGGAGCCGGAAGATTCCATGCCTTGGCGCCTGCGCACATGCCACTAATTCACCGACAGGCGCCGCCCGGGTGAGCTCCCCTCCCCTACGGCGGCTTTCGGGTCCTACTTGAGGACAGGAAATACGCCCGCGGAACTTGGAGAACGCTTCCCTATTTGCATACAGGACACATGACTCAGTGTTAGTGCTTTTGTTTCCAGAATGTGCAACGGTGATGAGGGAAATCTTGCGGAGGCTCCAAACCCAGAGGGAGACGCAGGGCATGCGCCTCCCGGGAGCTCAGCGCGTCTGTGGCACCCAGCGACCATCCTCTAAGTGAAGGAAGGGGCAGCGCGTCTGCGTGCTCCAGGGTGCACGGGTGGTGGGTGGTGGCCATGGGCCCCCCCCC
>NW_021886729.1:0-671 GCF_006229205.1 Suricata suricatta
AACCGACTGAGCCACCCAGGCGCCCCGAGCCTATTTATTTTTAAAGTAATCTCTACACCCAATGTGGGGCTGAACTCATGACCGTGAGATCAAGAGTCATGTGTTCTACCAAATAAGCCAGCCAGGTACCCCGTAATTACAGCAAAAGTTCTAATAATTTTATGTCAACTTAATTTATTCTCCTATAATTGTATGCGTTCACATTTTAAGTATTGTGTAATGTTCCTATAAATATATGTATATATATATATTCTTTTGAATTATTTTCTTAGAATATGTGTAATTGTGGTGATTTCTTGGCAGAAATAAACAGATATTCTAAATTAACTATTCTATGGAATGTTTGGTTTTGCAGAAACAGCCCATGGCCTAAAATTTTTTGGGAATGACTGGTTAATATCTATTAAGTCAGCAAAAATTTTAATGTCTTTACAGTGATCAAAAGTTATGTTAGATGTACTTTTGCCTTTCGGAGTTTACAGTTTGAGTGGGCAGGCTAATCGGTCTGCCCTTGGGAAGGTAATGCATGTCAGCAAATGAATTCCAAATTAAAAAACGCAGCGAAGGGCGATATGTGAGCATGGGCTCTGTTAGGCAACGTGATAAATGCCTTATCAGGTTTTACTTAATTATCAAAAGAGCCCTATGAGATAGCTCCATTTTGCAGACGA
>NW_021886730.1:0-671 GCF_006229205.1 Suricata suricatta
CTAAAGTGGACCTGAGGAGGGGTCATGAAGCCCTTGCTTCACAGTCTAACAAAACTGTCTCCTGGGATGGCCCATTCCATCTTTGGAACATGATGTCTGTTGTAAGATTTCCTAGTGAGCTGTAATTTGTTTCCGACTAGTTTCTAAACATGGTCTCAGTTCTAGCAATTAAGCCAGTACCGAGCAAATTGAATTCCTGCTCTCCATGGCATTCCTTCAGATTTTTGAAATCGGCCCTTATGTCTTCCTTGAAGCTTCTGTGTGACAGCTTAATATCTGCCCCCATGCCCTGTTAACCATCTTTCATGTGGCAGGTTATTTTTTTAAAACCTTTATCTTGAAATAAGTCATACAGAAGAGTTGTAAAACAGTATGAAGATTTCCCACATATCATCCATTCAGCTTTCCATAATGGCAACATCCTACATAACCATAGTGCATGTATCAAAACCAAAAAATTAACATTGGTACAATATTATTAACTAAATTACTGACTTCATTTGGATTTCACCATTTTGTTTTGTTTTGTTTTGTTTTGTTTTACTGCTGTCCTTATTCTACTTCAGGATCCCATCCAGGATCTCACATTGCCTTTTTTGTCATAGCTCCTTATCCATTACAGTTCTTCAGTCTTTTATCTTTTAAGACCCTGACATTTTTAGAGAGTACTT
>NW_021886731.1:0-671 GCF_006229205.1 Suricata suricatta
ACTTGGGGGGGCTGAGCCATGGGGGGCTGTGGGAGAAGGGGTGGCTGGGCCAGGGCAGGTGACACGGCCGGGGGCCGGGCGGGCTTGGGGGGCAGGGCAGCAGCTCGGTTGCTGGGCCGCGATGGCTGCTGGGGCAGTGCGTTGTGCAAAGCTGGAAAGAAAATGGCGTGACAGTGAGGCTCATGGCTCCTGTACCCCATGACCCCCAGCCTCCCTCCAATGGCTGCCCCACACTCCCGGGCTTCCCACCAACTCAGGAATAAGAGCAGCGTCCAAAGAGGTCTACAGGATCAGGCCCCTCACCAGTGCCCTTCTGCCCTGTGCTCTGCGCCCCCGACCTTCCTCCTTGCCCTTTGGGTCTCAGAGCAGGCCTTCCCTGAACACCCCAGCTACATCCTCTCTAGCACACGTGTGTGTGTGTTCCCCAGCACCTCCATCTCCAATTGGGAATTGGGGGTGGCAGGCGGCAGGGTCTCTTTTTTCCATCTCACATAACACCTGGTCCAGCAGAAGAAACAAATCCTGGTCTTCCATAGGCAAGAACTAACTCTAGGCGGGGCCTGTCCCATGGTGTCTCATAATTTCCTTACTGGCTCTGAAGAGCAACGGACCTCTCTTGGGAAGCAAGACATCTACGGCTGAGGTGGGGTGGGGGGCGGGGGAGGGGGGGG
>NW_021886732.1:0-671 GCF_006229205.1 Suricata suricatta
GCCCCCAGCAGTCAGCTTCATGAGACTGGGAAGGATGTTGAGAGGTTACTTGCACCTGCTTTATATCTACGTGCTTTTCTGTTGAGTCTGATGAGCAGTCCAGACAGCAGTTCAGTTAAGCGGCCAAAGCCCCTTAAACATGGACACAGGAGCCCAGCCCATGTTTGTCCTTCCCTCAGATAATGCGATCCCCGTGCAAGAATCCAGTTTCTACTGAAGTGACTGACGTCTCATCTCCTCCACCCGACGGCCTGTGGAAGTCGGGCCACCCGGGCTGTACCTGGGCTGTACCTGGGCTGTAACTGGGCTGTACCCCGGCTGTAACTGCACTGTACCCTGGCTGTACCTGCACTGTACCTGGGCTGTACCCGGGCTGTATCTGGGCTATACATGGAATGTACGTGGGCTGTACCTGGGCTGTACAGGTTGTAACTGGGCTGTACCTGGGCTGTACCTGGGCTGTCTCTGGGCTATACCTGGAATGTACCTGAGCTGTACCCAGGCTGTACCTGGGACGTACCTGGGCTGTACCTGGGCTGTACCAGGCTGTAACTGGCCTGTGCCTGGGCTATACCTGGGCTGTACCTGGGCTGTTCCTGGGCTGTACCCAGGCTGTACCCGGGCTGTACCCGGGCTGTGTCTGGGCTGTACCTGGGATGTACCTGGGCTGT
>NW_021886733.1:0-671 GCF_006229205.1 Suricata suricatta
GTCTGACTTCAGCCCAGGTCATGATCTTGCAGTTTGTGGGTTTGAGCCCCGCGTCAGGCTCTGTGCTGACAGCTCAGAGCCTGGAGCCTGCTTTGGATTCTGTGTCTCCCTCTCTCTCTCTGCCCCTCCCATGCTCATGCTCTGTCTCTCTCTATCTCTCAATAATAAATAAAGATTTTTTAAAAATTAAAAAAAAAAAACGGAGACAATCCTATTTACAGTAGCATCCAGAAGAATATATATTCAGAAATGAACTCAACCAGTGACATAAAAGACATGCACAAGGAAAACTATGACATATCGCTGAAAGAAATGAAAGAAGGCGTAAATATGTGAAAAGACATCTTATGTCTAATATTGGTATATAGGATGTTGTTACTATTCCAAGTGATCTATAGACTCAGTGTAATCTCTATCAAAATCCCAATAATGCTTTTTATGGAAATATTTATCCTAATATTCATATGAAATCTCAAAGGGCCCAAATAGCCAAGAGATCTTAAAAAATAACAAAGCTGGACGACTCCCACAACAAAGCTACCCCAGTGCAAACAGTGTGGCAGCGGCCTAAAAGACAGACATATAAACCAATGGAATAGAACAGATAGCCCAGAAATAAACCCTGGCATTTATGATCATACAATTTTTGACAAGAGTCCCAAGACCGATGG
>NW_021886734.1:0-671 GCF_006229205.1 Suricata suricatta
GCCTGCTCCCACATCCTTGTCGGGCCGTCCTCTGGTGGCTCTAGAGGTTTGGCCAGATTCAGGCTCCTTTTCTTTTTCTTTTTGGCAGTCTGGCTTCTTTGGTGGCATCACGTGCTTTCCTTTGCACCGCACGGTCCCTGGCAGTGTGTGGGAGGGGGGCTCGCTAGTATTTGTGCCTCAGAATATCTGGGATCGAGAGCCTTCCTTTAATCTCTCCTTCTAAGCATTTTGGAGCTACTTCCCTTACGTTTATATCTAAGCTCTTCCAAAGCTGACAGATCCCCTCTGCCTGCAGGGAGCACGCTGTTCATTTAACTGGAAGAGATGTGCCCGGCTGCTCCCACCTTGTTCATGGCTCTCACAGCAGCAGCGTTCTGCTCCCCTTGACCTTGCCACAGCCCTGCCCAACGTGTGAGTCATTTCCACTGGGCTGTGTGTGCTTTAAAGTCCCTCTGGATGGGGGCGCCTGGGTGGCTCAGTCAGTTAAGCGTCCGGCCTCAGCTAAGGTCATGATCTCATGGTTCGTGGGTTCAAGCCCGCGTCCAGCTCTGTGCGGACAGCTAGCTCAGAGCCTGGAGCCTGCTTCAGATTCTGTATCTCCCTCTGTCTCTGACCCTCCCCTGCTCATGCTGTCTCTGTCTCTCAAAAATAAATTAAAAATATTAAAAAAA
>NW_021886735.1:0-1451 GCF_006229205.1 Suricata suricatta
AGGTGAGCAAGAATTTAGGACAATTGTCATAAAATTAACTGCTGGGCTTGAAAAATGCAAGGAAGACATAAGAGAAGTTTTGCTACAAAGACTGCACCTCATCAATCGTTCTAATCAATGAAAAAATGCTATAAATGAGGTGCATATTAAAATGGAAGCAACCACTGCACGAATTGCAGAGGCAGGGAAAAGAATAGGTGAATTAAAAGACACAATGATAGATAAAGAGGAAACTGGGAAAAAGAGAGATAATTGGATCCAAGAACACGAAAGGAGAATTTGAGAACTGAATGATACAATCAAAGTGAACAATATCCATACCATAGGAATTCCTGAAGAAGAAAGAGAAAAATGGGCTGAAGGAAAACTTGAAAAAATTATAGCCAAAGACTTCCCCAATCGGTGGAAGGAAACAGAAACTGAAATGCAAGAGGCACAGAGAATGCCCTCAGATGTAATCAGTCTTCTGCACGATATATCAGAATGAAACTAGCAGAATATAAGGTTAAAGAGCATTCTGAAAGCAGCTACGGATAAAAGGGCAAAGGTAATCCTATCAAAGTAGTTGCAGACCTATCACCTGAAAGTTGGCAGGCAACAAAGAATGGCAGGAACTCTTCAATGTGATGAGCAGGAAAAATATGCAGCCAAGAATCCTTTATCCATCAAGCCTGCCATTCAGAAAGAAAGAGAGATAAAGGTTTTCCCAAATAAATAACAATTGAAAGAATTCATTACCACTAAACCAGCCCTACCAGAAATCCTAAGGGGAATTCTGAGGGAAATGTTGCTAGGAACACAAGGCACCAGATACACTACTACAAGTATGAATCCTACAGAGAACACAATGACTCTAAACCCATATATTTCAATCATAACACTGAATGTAAATGGAATAAATGCTCCAATTAAACCTCTTAGGGTAGCAGAATGGATAAAAAAAATAAAGCCCATCAATTTGCTGTCTACCAGAAATTCATTTAAGATCTGAGGACACCTTGAGATTGAACTTAACAGGATGGAGAAATATTTATCTTGCATCTGGAAGTTAAAAGAAAGCCAGAGTAGCCATACTTATTTCGGATACACTGGACTTTAAAGGAAAGGCAGGAACAAGAGATGAAGAAGGGCATTATACCATAATTACAGGGTCTATTCATCAGGAAGACCTAACAATTATAAACATCTACACACCAAATTCAGAAGCACCCAAATACATAAAGCATTTAATCACAAACAGAAATTGATAAGAATCTGCTAACTGCAGAGGATTTTAATACTCACTCCACATACAGCAATGGATAGATCAACTAGACAGAAAATCACTAAAGAAACAATGGAACTGAACAACACGTTGAACCAGATGGATTTGACAGATATATTTAAAATTCTACATCCTGAGGCTATGGAATTCACTTTCTTCTCAAGTGTGCCTGGTACATTCTCCAATA
>NW_021886736.1:0-671 GCF_006229205.1 Suricata suricatta
AATTTGGTGTGCTTTGCTTTGTTCTCCCTCCTCTACCTTCTCTTCCTTCATATTTAGGGTCCATCTTTCTATCTCTTCTAGAGTGTTGGGGTGTCAGAGGAGGAATGAGAAGGGCCAACATATTCTGCTTAGCTGCTACTGTGATGTTCCATGTCAGGTGGCCAGTCATGGCCAAAGAGGGGATATCTGGATGTTGCTTAAATTCAGTGCAAGGGTGAGCTCTTCCAGAGGCCCTGTTGGGGCTTTAGTTGCACAGGCCTCTGACATTTGGTCTCACAGTTTCCCATCTGTTTTGGAGTCCCTTAATGGCCTCCCCCAGTTTTGTTTTATTAGGTTAGTCAGAGCTGACTTTTATTGCTTGAGGACAAGAACTTGACTGACACAGCAAACATTCATGTTTCAGACAAAAGGGGATCACACCACATAAAATGCTGGGTTTAAAACAAACACTCCTATCATTGCCACAGTCACTTCTGAACATCTTTTGTGAGTTTTCTTTTGTACACAGTGATGAGAGTCCTCATTATGCAGATGGTGTTGATTTGCTCCAGCCTAGAATGGATGTGTTTATTGGGTAAGATGTTACAATTTAAAAAAGCAATGTAAGAAAGATATCCGTGTCTTTACTTCTGTCATTTTCTGATCTTGGTATATGGAAGATGATCTGGTTT
>NW_021886737.1:0-671 GCF_006229205.1 Suricata suricatta
CTCCCATGACAGCAAGGTCATGTGCACGTGCATGTCATCTTCTCCCCTGGACTTGGGCTGAGGCCACTGCCTCAGAAAGCACAGGTGCCCCAAGGCTCCTCGCAGCCAGCCCCGTGCTCACTGCAGGGAAGGAGATACCCTGTTTTGAGATGAGTTAAGATTCAGAGCAACCTTTTTAAAAACATTTGTTTCTCTTCAGACAAAGAATCCCAGCTTATCTAGTGTCACTGTGATTCCCAAGGTTAAATATATCAGAGGTCTTTTGAAAATGCCTCTATGGAAACTAAGTTCAAGATTTCTATCAGACAGGTGATCTGAACCAGAAGGACAGCTTTGGTCAGAAGCTAATTACTGGATTAGAAGGACAAACCTGTCAGTGCTTCCTAACAGCTCAGTGTCTACACAGTAGGAAGAGTGGTGGTGTTCAGCCTGGCAGTGTTGAGCGATTATCTCCTCTCAGAGCGGCTTGGGCTGAGAGGAAAACTCGCCAGCTATATTTTATGATCCTCCTGCTCTGCTCCTCCTCTCAGGGACTCCTCAAACCAGATAGAAGCAGCCCTATCTCATAGGACCGGAGGGGACAGCGGTCCATATCTTGACCATTCTTAACCACACAAAGCTGCTGTAGAAACACGAAATCTAGAGGAAGTGTCTTGTGTTCCTTTTCATGC
>NW_021886738.1:0-671 GCF_006229205.1 Suricata suricatta
ATTCCAGGAGTTATCTTTATGAATTGAAAAGCTTTAAAGGGAAATATTCCTTAGAAAGAACAAGCCAGTTTTACCAATTGGGATAGAGCCAATTCTTGATTATCTGTGTTAATTAGTGAGGGTTAGCAGGGGACTGAAATCCTCCAGTATCCCACAAACTTGACTCTGAATTTCCAGATGATTGATCTCTTATTATCCTATAATTTAGATCCCAGGCATTTTCAGAGGTAGCCTACATGAAAAAGAAAAACATGAAATGATTTAAAGATACAAAGGTTAGGAATTAATAAGAATATTGAGTAAATACAAGCATGGTACTTGGAACTAGCTTTCCTAGTTCATATCCACTTGCCAGCCATATATCCATAAACCAATACCTACTGTCTGTGCATCAGTTTCCCCATCTGTAAATTTGGGTCAGTGATAGTAAGTACTTCAAATATGGTTGGAGGGAATATAATGACATAATTCATGAGAGGCACTTAGTAAATACAGAATGATATAATGATCATCATATCAATAATCAAACCAATACATAAAAATTAAATTGAAAATGGCAATTTTATTAACTGTCTGCCAGACTACAGCCTATCTGTCTCTATCTTCATCTGCTCAGTCATGGGTTGAAAGACAAAGACCTGGTTGGCAGGAGAAATCTCCTCTCAATATTC
>NW_021886739.1:0-671 GCF_006229205.1 Suricata suricatta
GCGTTATCTTCTCTAAGCCTCAGTTTACCCGTGAGAAGATGAGGATGGAAAACAACAGGCTACTGAGGAGATTCAATAAAACCATCACGTGAACTCCTTAGTGAGTGGCAAGGATCGATGGAAGGAAAGCAATCCTGGCTCCAGGGTGTCAAACACTTCTCTGTCCTGGGGTGCTGGATTTTGAGGAGACCCTGGGGAACAGAGGGGTGGCCACCATGGTACCGTGACCCCGGCTTCGGAGGTGAGAGAAACAGAAGCAGAAGGGCGAGTGCTCACACAGCGAGCAGGGCAAGGGGGTGCTGTAGGGGAGCCGGCCAGGGCCGCAGCATGAGGCAGAGAGGGGGTGGGCATAGGGTCTGCTCACGGGCACATCCTGGGACAGGAGAGTGCACGGCCTGCACCCGTGAGGGCGGGGATACATAGGAAGGAGGACGGTACCACCCAGAGTCTTACCCCAGAGACAGATGCAGGCAGGGGGGAGGAGCGGCGCTCACTGGAGAGAAGTCCAGGCAGAGCAGTGTCCTCGGGGAACAGCCCGGAGGCTGCGGGGAAAGGGTCAACGAAAAGACATCGAGGATGAAGGGATGCTCGTCTCCCTTGGTAGGTCTGCAGAGTGAGCTCTGGGAAGGAGAGAACAGGGGAGCCTGACGGAGGGCATTAGAGTCACAGAG
>NW_021886740.1:0-671 GCF_006229205.1 Suricata suricatta
TTTTTTTCCTTTAAATACCCTAAATGATTAAATCATGAAGTTATGATTTGTCAGTAAAGAAGTCTTTCTTTTGGATACCATAATAAGTCAAAAGTAAAATTTAAGAGTCTGAGAAGTGTTCCCAGCACTACCCTATGTCGCCACTTTCCCACACTGATCAGAACACGGCATGTGTTACTGTCCCCTGTTGGCTTCTCTGGAAACAGAAGCAGTGTGAATCCTGACAACTACTGGGAACCCTTTGAACACCCTTCAGTTGGGTTGTTTCCAGTAAATGTTCAGATGTTGAACATCTATTAAGAAGAACCTATCAGTATATTTGTATACATAATTCACTTTTGATAATTAAATGGAAACTGTGGATTAATACTGCTCACATTGATGTTTTACTCTTTATCATATATTTTCCACTCTAAAAGAACACTGATTTTTGAATGTAGCTCTTAAAGAAATAGTAGGCAAGTTTCTTTTTCACCTTCATGACAGAACCCAACCTAATTTTAGAAGTAGTTAAATATGAATAGCATGTGCCTTAGTGTAAAAGTAATGTGCTACTGGGGTGCCTGAGTGGCTCAGTAGGTTGAGCCACTGACTTTGGTTCAGTTCATGATCTCCCAGTTCCCGAGTTCATGCCCCGCGTCAGGCTCTGTGCTGACAGCTTGTTCAGAGCC
>NW_021886741.1:0-671 GCF_006229205.1 Suricata suricatta
GGAATAGTGGTGAGGAAAAATCCTCCAGTAGACAAAGCTTTGATCTATGCACCTGGTTGTTTACTTTGTCTGGAAGGAGAAATGACCAGAAGTATGAACAGCAGCTAATGAGTAGATGAATGGCTGGATATTTGAAAGGAATGTAACTGGAATATTTGTTCTGTCAGTGATAGAAGATAGCTGTTCTTCATATAAACACTCACCAAAGAGTAACCTCAAACAAGAGAATTTTAATGATCATCTAGATAAGATGATCCATTCTATGAAGGTCAGTCAATCATATTGTCCCCAGACACTGCTGTCCTTGCTCAATAGGTCCAGGAACAAAATGGCTATGATTTTAGGCATAAAGATTACAAATGAGCTCAAAAACATAAACTACCACCCACCAACAAGACTTTAGCTGAAGTCACTGCTGAATTCCCAAAGTGCCACCAGCAGAGCCAATACTGAGTCCTCAGTATTGCACTATTCCCCAAAGAGATCATGCAGCAAAGTGGTACATGGTTGATTACATTGTACCATTCTATAATGGAGGGAGCAGCATTTTGTTACCACTAGAATAGAGTATGGATTGGCTTTTTTTGCCCATAAGTCTTGGACCAAAACCACAATGGAGAGGTTTATAGAAACTTTTATTTAACATTATGGTATCCCACACAGCTTTATTC
>NW_021886742.1:0-671 GCF_006229205.1 Suricata suricatta
GTTTATTGTCAAGTTGGTTTCCATATAATACCCAGTTTCTTCCCCACATGTGCCTTCTTCCATGTCGATCCCCCTTCCCTTCCCCTTCCCCCCCCTTCAGCCCTCAGTTTGTTTGCAGTATTCAAGCGTCTCTCATGATTTGCCTCCCTCCCTCTCCCTAATTCTTTCCTCCCTTTCCCTCCCATGGTCCCCTGTTAAGAGTCTCCTGTTAGACTTATGAGTGAAGACATATGGTATATGTCCTTCTCTATCTGACTTATTTCACTTAGCATGACACCCTCAAGGTCCATCCACATTGCCATGAATGGCCAGATTTCATTCTTTCTCATTGCCATGTAGTATTCCATTGCATACATAAACCACATCTTCTTGATTCATTTATCAGTTGATGGACATTTAGGCTCTTCCCATAATTTGGCTATTGTTGAACATTGGGTACATGTGCACCTATCCATCAGCACTTCTGTCTCCCTTGGATAAATTCCTAGCAGTGCTATTGCTGAGTTATAGGGAAGTTCTATTGTTAATTTTTTGAGGAACTTCCACACTGTTTTCCATAGAAGCTGTACCAGTTTACATTCCTACCAACAGTATAGGAGGGTGCCCGTTTCTCACCAGCATCTATAGTCTCCTGATTTGTTCATTTTAGCCACTCTGACCAGCATGAGGTG
>NW_021886743.1:0-671 GCF_006229205.1 Suricata suricatta
GAAAGAATTAATAAAATTGATAAACCCCTAGATAGTCTTATCAAAAAGGAAAGAGAAAGGACCCAAGTAAATAAAATCACAAATGAAAGGGGAGAGATCACAACCAACACCACAGAAATACAATTATGAAAGAATATTATGAAAAATTGCCAACAAACTGGGCAATCTGGAAGAAAAGGATACATTTCTAGGAACATACAAAGTACTTAGTACTCCTAAAACATACTTACTGAAACAGGAAGAATAGAAAATTTGAACAGACCCCTAACCAGAAAAAAATTTGAATCAGTAATCAAAAGTCTCCCAGCAAATAAAAGTCCAGGGCCAGATGGCTTCCCAGAAAAATTCCACCAGACATTTAAAGAAGAGTTAGTACCTATTCTCAAACTGTTCCAAAAATAGAAAATGGAAGGAAAACTTCAAGACTCATTCTACAAAGCCAGAATTACCTTGATTCCAAAACCAAAGACCTCAGTAAACAGGAAAATTACAGACTAACATCTTTTCTGAATATAGATGCAAAAATTCTCAACAATATACTGGCAAATTGAATTCCAACAGCACATTAAAAGAATTATTCACCATAATCAAGTGGGATTTATTCCTGAGCTGCAGGGATGGTTCAATATTTGCAAGTCAATCAATGTGATACACTATTAATAAAAGAAAGG
>NW_021886744.1:0-671 GCF_006229205.1 Suricata suricatta
GTAGGTGGCCGGCAGCCACAGGCCGGCACAGAGGATGCGGGGCGCGCACCCCAGACCCGGCCTGCCCCTGTGTTGAGCACAGGGGCGCGGTGTAGAGCACCCGTGACCTGTCCTGATGGGCCCGAAACCAACAAAACACACACGAGACTTTGGAATCCAGGCTTAGGTCAGGCTCAGATACGCAGAATCCTCTCCAAAATGAGTTGCGGGGACAGTCACGTCAACTAAGTCTTCCGATCCCACCGGGACGAGCAACGTGTTCTAGTTCTAAAATGCAAGACCAGATTCTCCACAAAGGTTATTTGACCATAAACAGGGGTTTTGTGTAACTTGCCACGTTGAGGGGTCCTTTGTTTCTGCCACGCGGCCCCTCATTCGTGGCCCGGAGCGTCCCGGCGCTGGCACCGGCCGGAAGGGACTGCTGACAGCAGGGCCAGCGCGGCATCCCGGACCAGACGGCAGGCCCTTCTAGGCGGTTTTGCAGAGGACTCAGGTGTGGGATGTGGTTGCAGGAGGGCAGTGAGTGGGTTAGAAAGTACTGCTCTTTTACGGCGATCCTTCTGGTTAGAGTCATTTGTTTTTGCTGTTCTACTTTTTGAGTTTACTAAATAGGAAGTTCTAGAACCCGGACTGGTCAGAGTAATGGGACAGGAGAATAAACATGACATCTC
>NW_021886745.1:0-671 GCF_006229205.1 Suricata suricatta
GGCTCATGGCACACCTTTACGGCTCGCACTCTGCTTCTCTTGGGCAGCACTGCCCCGGGGTTTACAAAATACACTTACTACTGTGTTACCTATTCCCCATGGCTACCACTGAAGTAGGGATTATCCTTCCTACTTTGCAAAGAGGATGTGGAATGTCCATGCAGGGAAGTGTTCTGTCTACAGGAACACACTGGTAACGGCCAGTGCCTGGACGCACACTCCTGATCTGTCTCCTACATGCCAGAGCCTCTCCCAGTCATGATGGCCAGCACCTCCTCAGGGACACGTAGGGTGTCTCCTCCCAGAGGTCATCAAAGCAATAGAGGGGCAAGGGCTTCCATTTGGGGGGATCTATGAGGAACACAGCCATGTCCCCACCACCCAGTTGAAGAGATAAATTCTCTGCCCAGATTCTACTGTATTCTCTCCTTCCCTTAAGGTAACTACTATCATCAATGGTGTTTATCATTCCCAGCTGTGTTTTTACACAGATGTATGTAAGCTTGTACATCTGTGTGTATGTCTATATAAACGTGTACCTACACACATGCATATGTGCACACAGATACATACATACACATATACACTGAGTTATGTGCATGTGGTCAATATACACACTCACAACCTGGACACAGCGTTGCCTGACATGGCCTTCGGATGACCGCAGGGTC
>NW_021886746.1:0-1451 GCF_006229205.1 Suricata suricatta
AGTAAGATTGCCAGTTCAAAGTGCATGGGCATTTTTCTTCCTCTTATTATTATTATTATTTTTTTTTGTGAAGTGACTTTCCTAAAAGAAGTGACGGCATCATCATGGTTCAAAGCCCAGACCCTGGAACCAGACAGCCTAGATTTAAATAGTTTCATCAACTTTTTAGTTGTTGACCTGAGGCTAGTTAACTAATCTTGTCTCAGTTTCCTCATTTGTGTGAGTTACAGGTTTGGGAGGATGCAATATGTTAATATATGAAGAGTACTTAGAAAATTCTTGGCCTTACATCAGTTAAGGGTGAGGATATGATTTTCATTGAATTTTTAGTGAACCGGGTTTTACTTAAACCCATTTTTTAAATCAATAAAAATGGTACTGTTTTTGATTTACAATTTAAAAATTCATTTTTCCCATTAAGAGATTTTTTCAAACATCACTTTGGGGAAAATGAAAATGGCTAAGGTCCTAAACATTCTTAATACTTGTTTGACTGAAATAGAAAAAGATCTCTTTTAACTTTCATGATGAAACCCTTTGTAATCTCTTGAAAGTCAGTTTTTTTTTTTTTATAGGAAGTATGCAGGGCAAAGGAATTCTCAAAATCTTCTTAACAAGTAACTTGAAAGCAAATCATATTTTTCTAACCAAGTATTTGTTGAGTAATGTTTATAGGAACTCTTGGTAGTTTGAACTTTAATAAGTCTTTCAGATTGAAGGAAAACTTCCAGAGATTTAGAAAAAAAAGATTGGGAAATTTTGTGAGAAAATGACCAAGTGAAAGTTATTTTATTTTGATTTTTATATGTACCTTTAACTTATCCCATGAATTTGTGCTTCCACTATAGTATTGTGTTTTGTGTGCTTTTTTTTTTTTTTTCCAGCTGGAGAATTTAAAATAAAAGATTCCATGAGGGAATAATAGAATCATGGTATTTGGTAGTGGAATTAGATAGCTGTTTAGAAATAATGTAGACTAATGGGCTACAGCAGGGCCTAGAGACAGGATAGGAGGATGAAGGTAGAGCGTTTTTTGCTAAAAACCTCCTCTGGGCATCATTACCTAGAGAAAAGACATACTACCATTTTAAAGTGAATGTTTAGAACGTGAAAGCAGTCTGTAGGATAATTGTCTTGGACATGGAATCAAAGACAAAAAGAAGAAAGGAAGGATTTAGGAAAGAAGGAAGGAAGGAAGACAGAGAGGAAGAGAGAAAAAGCAACAGTTGTCTTTCATATTGTGGATTCCAGAAAAAGGTGAGAAAAAATGAAAAAGGGAGAGTCACAGATTTCTAGAATAGTAACGGCAAATTGCTATCTCAAATCTTGTGGAAATTTTGTCTGAAATATGCTAGTTTATACCTTAAGGAATATATTACCATTCTGGAAGAAAACTTACTGAGGCAGTTTGTACAAGTTTTATACTGCTAAATATTCACTAGGGCAGCTTC
>NW_021886747.1:0-671 GCF_006229205.1 Suricata suricatta
GCAGCACACCCAGACAGGGGAGAGCTGTGTGGGTGCCAAGGTCTCTCGGAGGCCCCACTGCCCATTGGCCGGGCCAGCCTCGGTCAGGCTCTGCCTCGCTTTCCATGAAGACACACAACAGGGCCCAGGGGATTTTGGGCCAGGGCAGGGTAACAGGGACAAAAATCTCAGCTGATGGGTAACCGAGTCCACTATGCAGGCTCACAGGATGTGCACTGTTGGTGACATGCCCTCAATATAGATGTCCATATTTCCAGGAAAGTGTGGGTGACATATGGAATCTGACAGGTTTCCATTTCCTACTCCCGGGGAAGCTGGTGGCCCCTCAGCCAGGGGACAGTCCTTCTCCAGCTACAGATCCCATTTTATGGAGATTTTGCCCATGACTTGAACCCCAGGCAGCTCACGGCCCTTGACTCTGAGTCACAAATCTCTTGATCTAGTATACCTGGAGAGCGGTAAAATGTCAGGTGTTCTGAGCTTAATGGTGGTGTTTGGTGCCGGGTCCCCCTCTGTGCCTTCAAGCTGGGTGCACCTCTTTTCTCCCATTCTTGAGGCTGCTGTGAGCACCAAGTAACGGAATACTTTGATCTTGGACCACAGGATAGCTTGGTCATGTCTGCACTGCCCTGCCCACTGGGCAGGATGCTGGCTGCTCTCCTAGCTGAGCC
>NW_021886748.1:0-671 GCF_006229205.1 Suricata suricatta
GGATGGACCCGGGCAGCACGGCTTCTGTGCTGACCCATGAGCTTCAACCTGGAAACCCTCCTGGACGATCCACGGCCCCAGTCGGCTCCCAGAGAGCAGTTCAAGATCCAGACCCAGTGATAATCTGGTTGCAGGAAATACAAGGTTCCTACAAGACCCTCAGTTACTCACTTATACACCAGCAATGTACACGTGTGATCTGAAATGCAAAACACCTTGCTGTTAACACTGACACCGAAAACCGAACTATGGAATGACTCTAAGAAAATACGCTAAGATCTTTATGAGGAAAACTACAAGACTCTCATAAACAGAATGAGAGAAGACTAAGCAATGGAGAGGTAGCCCATGTTCATGGACAAGAAGGCTCAATATGGTCTAGATATCCGTTCTCCACAACTTGCTCAATCCATTCGATCAAACACGATCTACATCCCAGGACGTTATGTTGTAGATATTGATCACGTGAACCTACAGTTTACATGGAGAGAAAATGACCCAGAGGAGCCCCCACCATGTGGCTGAAGAGCGAATGGGGACGGACAACACCCCCTCTCACTCAAGACCTCCTATAAACTTACAATCATCAAGACAGGACCGACTCAGGGAGAGCTGACCCAAATAGATGATGCTACAGGACAGAGAGCTCAGAAATAGACCCCAGTATAGAC
>NW_021886749.1:0-671 GCF_006229205.1 Suricata suricatta
ATTTGATGTATCCTAAAATTAATTTCTCTAAGATTAATTATTCTCCTTGCCCTGTGTATGTTTATTTAAAGTTTCACTGTTTTGTCTATTTGGATTTATATTTTTCTTGAAAATCAATCTCCTCAAATATCTAGTGACATTTCTCTGCTCATAATGAGTGAGCCACCCAAATAAATTTCTAAGGAGGGCAAACCTTGTTAAAAGGTAACCAATATAAGTATCAATCGGGAATACTCACTTTACTGTGAGAAATTTAAAATGCTAGATTCTGTAAAAAACAAACAAACTAGGGTCTGTGACTTTGTTATCTTCAATTGATCATCTACTATGGATCAGATAGTCCAGTCTTTTCTCTAGGGGTTGAACATGGCTGCAAGTATGATCAAACAAATGGGTATAAATTGGATCTCCAATTCAGGATGATAATGATTACAGACACTTCTTTTGTCACTTTGGTCATCTTCTGTAGCTGTAAATGCCATGTCCTCTTGTTCAAAACCCTAAAGAAAATCTTTGGATTTTCAAATAATCCAGTGACCAAAAGAACAGGAAACATAAATACTTTTCAAAGAAGATATCCAATGGCTAACAGACACATGAAAAGATGCTCAAGGGGCGCCTAGGTGGCTCAGTCAGTTAAGCCTCCGGCTTCGGCTCAGGTCAGATCTCAC
>NW_021886750.1:0-671 GCF_006229205.1 Suricata suricatta
GAGCTGCTTCAGATCCTGTGTCTCTCTCTCTCTCTGCCCCTCCCCTGCTTATGTTCTGTCTCTCCCTCAAAAATAGTAAACATTTAAAAATTAAAAAAAAGAAAATCACCATTTGGCAAACACCACGGCAGTAAGTCTTCAGGCAACAGTGATCAATGGACGCCAAAACTAGTGGGCAAAGTGTGATGAGAAGCGGGTACGTGCACGGCCTCCAAGGGCCCTCCCCCGGGAGGCGCATCAGCACCGAGGCGATGGCGACTCTCCATCAGAGGAACCCGGCGAGGCCGCGGCGAGGAGGGTCAGAGCGGACACGGCCCAGCGACCGGCGCCTCCAGCGACGCGCTCCGCACGAGAAGCGCTAAGATCACGACACCACTTCTGCACGATTCTCCCCAAACAGCCCGAAGTGTGTGTCGTGATGAAACATCAGATAGGCGGAAACGGAGGGAGACTCTGCCAGCTCACTGCACCCGCATCAAGGACAGAGCCTACCTGGAAAGTAAAGAACGCTTGGAAAAGTTCGAATAAGCTCGACTAGTTTTTTTTTTTTTAATGTTTCTCTCTTTTTGAGAGACAGAGCACAAGCAGGGGAGGGGCAGAGAAAAGGGGAGACACAGAATCGGAAGCAGCTCCAGGCTCCGAGCTGTCAGCACAGAGCTCAATGCGGGGCT
>NW_021886751.1:0-671 GCF_006229205.1 Suricata suricatta
ACTGTTCTTTATTCCCTTACCTCTTTTGTTTTTCTGCATTGCTTTTCTCATTAAATGATTTATGAGATGATGGACCATGGAAGATTGTGATATATGATATGGCAGCTTTGCTCATTCCTTTGTTTATTTTCAGTGTCCCTCCACTAAAAATTAAACCTTAGACAGGCAGGAACATATTGTAAATTTTGGTTCAGTGCTTTAGACCTAGGATCTAGAATAATGTTTTATACACAAAATTTTTTGTCTTCTTGGGGGAAACATAAATTAAACACATAAATAAGCACATTTATCATGTCATACAGGCAAACGTCAGAGATAGTGCAGGTTTGGTTCCAGAGTACCACAATAAAGTGAATGTTGCAATAAAGCAAGTCAAATGAATATTTTGGTTCCTGGTGCATATTAAGAAGTGTGTTTACACTCTACTATAGCATAAGCGTGTAATAGCATTATGTCCAAAAAAAAAGCACTGTACCTTGATTAAATAATAATTTATTGCCAGAAAATGCTAACCGTATCCGAGTTTTCAGTGAGTCATAATGATTTTGCTGGTTGGAGGCTTGGTGTTGAAGGCTGCTGACCTATCAGGGTAGTGGTTGGTGAAGGTTGTGGTGACTAGCAATTTCTTCAAATAAGAGAACAATCAAGCTTGTCACATCGATCGACTCTTG
>NW_021886752.1:0-671 GCF_006229205.1 Suricata suricatta
GCCCCCCGCACCCCAGGGCACCAGGCCTTCTTTCATTATTCAGTCAGTGGAATTCACAGGCTTCTAACCTCTGGGATAGAGTTGGCAACTCAGACCCCTGCTCTGTCTCTTCAGTTTACAGAGCCCCTCCCAGCTGGGACCTCCTGGTGGCTTTCCCAGGATGCAGGCAGGACCACAGGCAGGACCAGAATTAGTGTCCTACATCTGAGGAAAGGAGGCTGGGTGGTGCTCCTAGCACAATGTCCTTCCTACACGTGTCTCTGGCCGAGGTGGACCCAACCCCAGGTGTCTTCCTATCCCGCAGTTCCCGGCTCCTTGCCTGGAGGAAGGTCTCCGAAAGGCCTCCACCCCAGGCCTGGAATAGCAGAGCAGTTGGCTGGGCATACGAGACCACTGGTGGTGATGTGGGTCCGGGTCCGGGTCATTGCTCAGACGCAAAGGAACCAGTCTCAGGAGCCAAGATGTTGACAAAATCTGTTTCATGATTTGGCTTTGGCTCTGCCCAAAGTTTCCAGAAAGGCGACTTTCCATAGATACATTTCCGTAGTCCTCCCTCCCCTGTGCTCAGCCCTGGTTTTCCTGTGAGTAAAATACCAATATTCTGTGTGTTTTGCTTTAAGATTCCTCACACCAGAGCCACCCCGGCCTCAGAGTGCCCTCCTCCTGCACCC
>NW_021886753.1:0-671 GCF_006229205.1 Suricata suricatta
TAAGAAAGCTGTATCAGGTGCGCCTCCTTGGATGAAAGATTTAGACTCATTTTGTGAAATGGGAACACACGCGGGGCATAATTGAATCACAGAGCCCAGCAGCATGATGGGCAAATCTGCATAGGACGGACATCCTCGGAACAGATAATGGGACCTTGGACTGACTGTACCCACTGAATTCACACTAAGCTTAAATTGCTGTTTCCCGTCTTCCGTGCCTGAACTTGGTGTCTTCCTCTGTTCTTGCTCTGGCTTACTGCCCTCTTGCCGCTACTCACCCGTCTGCGGATTCTGCCTGAACTTTTTCCCCTCACTTCTGACTTCTGCTGTGCAGCTTCACTGCGGGCATGAGTCTAGACATGAAAAAGAAAAATAACACTAATGGTAAGTTGCTCACGTTAATCAAGCTCTCGTTAGGGCCAAAGCATTGTGTTAAGTGTTTGAACTTTCTGTCGATCCCTTGATGCTTTTTTTTTAAATGTTTGTTGGGGCACCTGGGTGGCTCAGTTGGTTAAGCATCTGACTTCAGATCTTGCAGTTTGTGAGTTCGAGCCCCACATTGAGCTCTGTGCTGACAGAGCCTGGAGCCAGCTTTGGATTCTGTGTCTCCCTCTCTCTCTGCCCCTTCCCTGCTCATACTCTATTTCTCTCTCTCAAAAAAAAAAAGATTT
>NW_021886754.1:0-671 GCF_006229205.1 Suricata suricatta
ATACAGTGTAGTTTTTATTATTGATTATAATCCTTCTAACTCTGTCTTACACCAAAATGTCTACTTTCCTAATTGGTATCCAGCTTTTTGGTCTAATGCATAGTCCACTGTTATATATCCTTAAAGTGACCATGGTTCTTGCAGTCTCCTGTGGACTCCTGGATCTTTCTAGAGAACACAGTAAAATTTGCTTGCTCACATTATTTTGAGGCTCTAGAAACTTAGTCCTGCTACTTGAGACTCCCCATGCTGACACACCTACCCTCTTACTCCCAATTCAAGGCCAAGTAAAATTCTGTGAAGCCACCTCCTAAGGTTCCAGCAGAAAGTGAGCAATCATTTTCATTTCCAAACTTTACCTCAAAGAGGGTGCAGAACCAAATCATATTTCTATGAATAGAGTCAAATTCTATTCATGGATGCTCCCCAGACCCTGTCAATTTCCTCTTCATCTTAGTTTTTCCTCTCCAGGTCAGAATTTTATTGATTGGTGGGGAAGGAAGAGTATTGTGAAGTATTGGTTCTAGTTAATCATTATTTTTTTTTAAATAGTGAATTTAAAAGCTGAGCTTTTGTTGTTCTTCTAGTTCTGCTCCTCCATGGAACCATGGAAGTTTCCCATCTTGTGGCCTAGAGAGTTTCTCATTGGGTAAAAAACAAAGCAAAACAAA
>NW_021886755.1:0-671 GCF_006229205.1 Suricata suricatta
CACAAAAATAGACACATAGACAAAAGGAATAGAGAACCCAGAACTGGACCCACAAATGTATGGCCAATTAATCTTTGACAAAGCAGGGAAAAGTATCCAATGGAAAAATGACAGCTTCTTTAACAGATGGTGCTGGGAGAATTGGACAGCAACATGCAGAAGAATGAAATTAGACCACTTTCTTACACTATACACAAAAGTAAACTCAAAATGGCTGAAGGACCTGAATGTGAGACAGGAAACCATCAAAACCCTAGAGGAGAAAGCAGGAAATAGCCTCCTTGACCTCAAACGCAGCAATTTCCTACTCAACACATCCCCACAGGCAAGGGAATCAAGAGCAAAAATGAACTATTGAGACCTCTTCAAGATAAAAACCTTCTGTACTGCAAAGGAAACAATAAAGAAAACTAATAGGCAACCGACAGAATGGGAAAAGATAATTGCAAACGGCATATCAAATAAAGGGTTAGTATCAAAAATCTATAGGGAAGTCACCAAACTCCACACCTGAAAAACAAATAATTCAGTGAAGAGATGGGCAGAAGACACGAATAGACACTTCTCCAAAAAAGACATCCAGATGACCAACAGACACATGAAACAATGCTCAGTGTCACTCATCATCAGGGAAATACAAATCAATACCACACTGAGATACCACCTCACAC
>NW_021886756.1:0-671 GCF_006229205.1 Suricata suricatta
AAGTCAGACAGACAAGGACAAATAGCGTACAATTTCTCTTACATATGTGAAATCTAAAAAAAAAATAAAAACAAGACCAAAAAACAAGCATAAAATCAAGCTCTCACAGAAATACATAACAGATTGGTGATTGCCAGAGTCAGGAAGTAGAAGTGTTGAGAGAAATCTGGGAAGGCGGTCAAGAGAGAGAGAGAGAGAGGGGTAGAAAGTCCGTGGATTTAGACAACTGTTTCACAAAATTTAATAAAGAAGATGAAGAAAAATATGACATTTACTAGACTTCCCTGAGACTTCTCATCTACAAGATATGTCTACAACACAAAACGCAGCTCTTTTTTCTCAGTCTCATTATAATTGTTCTGCCTCAGCTTGGAATAGAAATGAACCACCTAATCACTCAATACTTACTCAAAGACAGTGTGCTTCTCTTGCAGGATTTACTGCATTGGTAACAACTTCTGCTCTGTAAGTTGTATGTTGTTAACCCACGATCAGAAAGAAAGTGGTCATGACATTTTCTATTACTTTTTCTTACTGTTCTTACTTCACATAATAAAGATACTCACTCACTTCACCAAAGGTAGGAAAGAAGAAAGAAAGAAAGAAAGAAAGAAAGAAAGAAAGAAAGAAAGAAAGAAAGAAAGAAAGAAAGAAAGAAAGAAAGAAAAGAA
>NW_021886757.1:0-1451 GCF_006229205.1 Suricata suricatta
GCGCAGTCGAGCCACTTCTCGCTGGGAAGCGCACGCCCCTGGCACAGCCATCGCAGCGCACCCCTGACGCAGCTGCAGCCGCTGCTGATTCCCTGCCGAAATGGCTTAGGGCTGGAAGCTGTTCCTTCCCTTGAATTTCCCTGGTTCGGGATTCCGGCTAGCCAGCAGTTATCTATGGAGTGGGTTTCCCTCTCCAAGTGCCGCCAAGCGTTCTTTGCCTCTTCCCCAGAGACAGTACTATGGGCGTGTTCAGACTCTCTGTCTCTTCCTTTTGTCTCTCCAGCTCCGTGTGCTTGCCCCGCATTGAGCTGGGGCTCCTGCCTCCCCTGCACGTCCCGGGCTGGCCCGTTTTCAGATCTCCCCAGTTCGCACTCATTCAGGTATCCTTGAGGTTCCCTTCTTTCTGGAGTCTGTATTCTCTCCTTCCGCTCTTGCAGATGAGACTAATGTCCCTCTCAGTTCGATAGATGGGGTGGACGGAATCTACAGAGCTCCCTTCCTCTCCGCCATCCTGGCTCCTCCCCTTACTTCACTTTTAATGGGATCTTAGTGAACTAAATGAAGACCACCTTACGGTCAGAGGTCATTTGTGCAGAACTTGCTACTGAGCAAGTCATGCCATTTGCATGTGGCAGAAACTCAAAGGTAGGCAGAGGGGTGGGAAAACTCTGGTATAAAAATATAAAAGGTTTCTGGGATCTGATATGATCTGACTGGAGGTCATTGGCATTGAGGTGCTGGAAGTGATCTAAGTAGCAGTTGGTTTTCTACGGTTGATTCTGAATTGGAAACAGTTGCGAAAAAAAAAAGAAAGAAAAAAAAGAAAAGAAAACTGTCAATTCATGACCAAGTGCTGGTCATCCTGGGCTGGTTGCTACACAGGTCACTGGTCAGATTACCTGTGATCACATGTGGCCTGTCATTGTCCACTTGTGTGTATGGTGTCTCCATCATTACAACTAACGCTCAGGTATTTTATGGCACAGACATAGTGTACATTTTTATTTTTATTTTTATTTTTAAGGAACAAATATTCAAAAGAGACAACACATGTAGTTTTATGGGTTATTGGCCCAATCTAGGTAATACTTATTAAAATGTAAAGGCTGCTACAAGCCTGATTATGCCCATCATTTATCTCTTCATTCATTCAATCATGCAATATGTTCTGAATGTGGAAGGCACGTCAGTTACTATGCTACCTGCTGGGGCCACGTCGCTGAGGGAGATAGATATAAACCCGCTCTCACATACCTGCGTTTCTCATGACTGTGACAGCTGGTCTCCATCCCTGACCTGCGCCCCTCCTGGGCTGCGTGCACTTTAAGGCAAGGCTATGCCAGGATAGGTTATAGTTCTACTACCAGACATTGGCACATTCAGTGGCTACATGATTTTTGATTGAATATAGGAAGGAGTATTTTTTAAACTCTGAAACTCATTGTAAGTGC
>NW_021886758.1:0-671 GCF_006229205.1 Suricata suricatta
AAAGCATAATGTAGTGGAAAAAAATGAATGACAAATCTGAAATATCACACGTAGAAACATTAAGTGGCCATGCCCTTTGAAGTTTACTGTTTTTTTTTTTAACCAAAAGTATAAAGGGGCTCCATCTGGAGGAAAATAGGGAAAACTGCAGGTTTGTTGAAATATTGTTTTACATCAACCAAATAATTAAATCCTACCTACTATCACCAACCAATAGCCATTCATTGTAGAGGGCAGGGAAGATTAAATTAGGAAAGTAGGCAAACTATTTTAAATGACTACTGAATAACACATCACTGCTCTTAACTTAAAAAGGATACTCTTTTTTAAGAGATTGTTTACTCCATGTATTCTTCCGCTTACTCACCGACTACAAATCCTGAGCACCTACTATGTATCAGGCACTATGCTACATTCTGGGGATATCCTGGTAAATGAAACAGACCTGATGCGTGTTCATACAGAATTTAGTGTCTAAAAAGAGCCTGTCCATTGCTCTTGATTATAAGGGTCTCTGTAGAGGGATACATTTTCTTCATTTTTATGTTTTTTCAGTATCCTATACATAGCAGATATTTTGCTGTGAAAGTTGTTAATAATTTGCAGGTGGTGGTGCTTATATTAGGTGTTTATATCACATTATTTAAAACACTCTGAAGTTTTTTAAAAAA
>NW_021886759.1:0-671 GCF_006229205.1 Suricata suricatta
TATGGCAATAACTGATTACAGTAAAATGCTCACCTTCAAATCCAAACAATAAAGTGGTAACTAAGTGGAAACTCTAAGGAAGTAGCTATGATTTTTTATGAATGAAGATATTTTAGCTAAATTGGGACAAACCCTTCAAGGATCCACACCTATTGAATGATGAATCCTGTTTAGTGTATTATGTCTGAAGTTAATGCTAATGCTCTTTCTTCTAGACCAAGTTGTAAGTGGTTATATATGTCTGGGACAGGAAGAATACTTGAAAAGAAATAATGGACAAATGGTGTCAGTAATAATCATGTTCATGTTAGCTATTCCAGAGGATCCTGACAAATGAATTTTTCAGGGCTTGTTTTTAACCAGGCTGAACAGTGATTTAACAGACCTCCTAATGGGAGGCCACCTAATCACGTACAACTCCCATACATTCAGCAGAGCAGCTGAGAGGTTATCATTTGCAGCTGCAAAGTGAGACTTTGAAACCCTGAGATCTGGCAAAAAACATTTGAACTTTGTGGAGCATTATGAAATATGTCTGTGGCAAAATCACCCAGAAGAATATTCAAAATCACTTTCAGTTTTGAAACAAATTTGTCAAACTTTAAGCAATCTGTTAACATGACCTTGATTTGAAGAGTTCTAGAATTTCTTAAAGAGTTTTGCATTTTTTT
>NW_021886760.1:0-671 GCF_006229205.1 Suricata suricatta
TTTGTTTTGCTTTGTTTTTTACCCAATGAGAAACTCTCTAGGCCACAAGATGGGAAACTTCCATGGTTCCATGGAGGAGCAGAACTAGAAGAACAACAAAAGCTCAGCTTTTAAATTCACTATTAAAAAAATAATAATGATTAACTAGAACCAATACTTCACAATACTCTTCCTTCCCCACCAATCAATAAAATTCTGACCTGGAGAGGAAAAACTAAGATGAAGAGGAAATTGACAGGGTCTGGGGAGCATCCATGAATAGAATTTGACTCTATTCATAGAAATATGATTTGGTTCTGCACCCTCTTTGAGGTAAAGTTTGGAAATGAAAATGATTGCTCACTTTCTGCTGGAACCTTAGGAGGTGGCTTCACAGAATTTTACTTGGCCTTGAATTGGGAGTAAGAGGGTAGGTGTGTCAGCATGGGGAGTCTCAAGTAGCAGGACTAAGTTTCTAGAGCCTCAAAATAAAGTGAGCAAGCAAATTTTACTGTGTTCTCTAGAAAGATCCAGGAGTCCACAGGAGACTGCAAGAACCATGGTCACTTTAAGGATATATAACAGTGGACTATGCATTAGACCAAAAAGCTGGATACCAATTAGGAAAGTAGACATTTTGGTGTAAGACAGAGTTAGAAGGATTATAATCAATAATAAAAACTACACTGTAT
>NW_021886761.1:0-671 GCF_006229205.1 Suricata suricatta
AAATCTTTTTTTTTTTGAGAGAGAGAAATAGAGTATGAGCAGGGAAGGGGCAGAGAGAGAGGGAGACACAGAATCCAAAGCTGGCTCCAGGCTCTGTCAGCACAGAGCTCAATGTGGGGCTCGAACTCACAAACTGCAAGATCTGAAGTCAGATGCTTAACCAACTGAGCCACGCAGGTGCCCCAACAAACATTTAAAAAAAAAGCATCAAGGGATCGACAGAAAGTTCAAACACTTAACACAATGCTTTGGCCCTAACGAGAGCTTGATTAACGTGAGCAACTTACCATTAGTGTTATTTTTCTTTTTCATGTCTAGACTCATGCCCGCAGTGAAGCTGCACAGCAGAAGTCAGAAGTGAGGGGAAAAAGTTCAGGCAGAATCTGCAGACGGGTGAGTAGCGGCAAGAGGGCAGTAAGCCAGAGCAAGAACAGAGGAAGACACCAAGTTCAGGCATGGAAGACAGGAAACAGCAATTTAAGCTTAGTGTGAATTCAGTGGGTACAGTCAGTCCAAGGTCCCGTTATCTGTTCCGAGGATGTCCGTCCTATGCAGATTTGCCCATCATGCTGCTGGGCTCTGTGATTCAATTATGCCCCGCGTGTGTTCCCATTTCACAAAATGAGTCTAAATCTTTCATCCAAGGAGGCGCACCTGATACAGCTTTCTTA
>NW_021886762.1:0-671 GCF_006229205.1 Suricata suricatta
ATCTATCCTTGAATTAAAAACAAACCTCCACCCTTTTAGGCTTGCACTACCCTTTTCTAGTGTATACTAAATAATATAAGTTTAATCAATTTATTGCTTTGCACACAAGGCAATATAAATCACCATTTGTTTCATTGGAATGTCATGATTTGTTTTCTTACCTATGCTATATCTTATAGATTTCTAAATGTGATTTCTAAAACCAGTTCTCTGATGTCTACCTTGAGTTTTAATGGGAAACGCACTGAAAGGATGAAATGATGCTATTTATGAAAATTAGCATGAGAATTGGAAGAAAAGTATTTGTGTTGCAAAGTTATAAATAACCAATAGCATTTTCATCTAGTTGAGTGCTCAACTAAGGTGAAAGAAGCCCAAAAGTGCAATAACTAGTAATCCTCTATGACGCTTTTTTTGGGAATAGAATCTAAGCATCAATAAAGAAGGAGCTGCAATTTCAGACAATAGAAATGGATGTAAGTGTCTTTTAGATTTCACATCTCTTAATAGGTGTGAGGAAGTAATAACTCATTTTTATTTATCAAGTATATAGTATACTTTCTCTACAGTTTCTTAGGAGTTACGTATACACATCTAACAGAAATAAGAGTGATATTGTTACAATTATTTTATATACTTATTTTAAAATGATTTTATCCCATCTGTTTTTT
>NW_021886763.1:0-671 GCF_006229205.1 Suricata suricatta
ATTCCAGTGTCTCACGTTTGTGTTCTGTGTTACCGAGTTAACCTGAGTGATACAGTCTCCTCCACATTCTGTCTGCTCTGCTCCATTTTACTGGCACACTGTTCTCTCATCCCTCTTGCCTACACTCATTCTATAAACCCAGTGGCCCCTTATGTCCCATTTCAATGCAGCTTAGAGATTTTCTTCCATATTACTATTGCAAAGGTGGACTTTCACTCTGACATCTCAGATCTTTATCTACTGAATAGCTGAAGACTTTCATGTGAACAGTAATCCTTCTCTTTCTGTTCAGCCTTCATTAAGGATGATCTGGTAATGAAACATGAAATGGGCTCTCTAGTTGGACCTGGGTGGGTCCCTATGCAAATCTTTTAGACCTAGATTAACTGGAGAAGGAAACAAATTGTCTCAGTTGTAGTTTAGGTTGGCCAGGGTACAGACCTGTCTATCCATAGGGAGCAGAGAAGACAGAAGGAATAGGTTTCAGTTTTAAGGAGCAGAGTTTCTTTGTCCTTTTTGCTTGGCACAGGCGGTGTGGTGGCCTCTCCTCCGGATGGCATGTCTGGCCCCCTGGGGTCCACATCTACGAGAGCCTGTGCTTACTTGTCTGCTGACCTTCCTGGGAAAAGTGAAGGTCAGCATTCATACTCTTCTCAGACACTTGGGTACAA
>NW_021886764.1:0-671 GCF_006229205.1 Suricata suricatta
ACGAATATATATAAATTCAGTTCTGTAAACTATAATGTACTTCCTCAGCATTATCTCTTTTAGGACTTGCCTCAGGGAGAGGAATAACCTTCATGGTTGAAATTACAGTGTCCTTCACCCTATCATGGTGGATAAAATGCCTACTTAATTTACCTTCAAAATCTCTCTATTGTTTTTGACATCAAATTTTGAGTCAGATGTAAATCTTGTTTGGTATTCATGCAATATTTCATACCTGTGTCTGGTGGCTTAATAATAGGCCACTGGGTTGAAAGGTCTGAAATCCAAAGGAGGCCTGGAAGTAGTTGTTGAAAGGGAAGTCCAAATTTGTGAAACTCAATTGTCCGTCGCTGGAGAATGAGGCAGATCGAACAAGCTGAAAGGCAAACACGGAATAAATTGTTGGCATTGGAACCATTTCATGGCTGAAATCTAGTATCTTATCCTCTGTTACTTCACCTGAGCTGATTAATGTGGTTCATGTTGCCTTGGGAAGAAACAGAGTTTGCTTTTCTGCATGATAATTTACCAATCATGTGCGTTTTGGTGTGTATAGTTGGTAGTCCTCTTTTCCCTACAAATTTAACTTGCAAACCTGAAGGGTGCTGTATCTTGCAAATATGTGGGGAGTATAAATGAACTGTTCATTGTAATACTGTGCACTACTGGGA
>NW_021886765.1:0-671 GCF_006229205.1 Suricata suricatta
GGGGGGGGGCCCATGGCCACCACCCACCACCCGTGCACCCTGGAGCACGCAGACGCGCTGCCCCTTCCTTCACTTAGAGGATGGTCGCTGGGTGCCGCAGACGCGCTGAGCTCCCGGGAGGCGCATGCCCTGCGTCTCCCTCTGGGTTTGGAGCCTCCGCAAGATTTCCCTCATCACCGTTGCACATTCTGGAAACAAAAGCACTAACACTGAGTCATGTGTCCTGTATGCAAATAGGGAAGCGTTCTCCAAGTTCCGCGGGCGTATTTCCTGTCCTCAAGTAGGACCCGAAAGCCGCCGTAGGGGAGGGGAGCTCACCCGGGCGGCGCCTGTCGGTGAATTAGTGGCATGTGCGCAGGCGCCAAGGCATGGAATCTTCCGGCTCCCGAGACCGTCCATCATCCCAGTGCACCTCTCCGCTGCGCCCCAGGTAGAAAAACCACGGATCACACTGCAGGCTCCCCGCAAACGTGCCCCGGAGCTCGGGAGCAGGGGGGGCCGGCCTCCGGTGGGGGGGGACGGGCTTGGGTTTTAGGGGAGATGCAAGTGCCGTGCGCGGAGGCCCGGACCCAGAGCAGATGGAAAGCTGATGGTAACTCAGGCTGGGTCCGGGGAGGACAGCTGCTAGGAACAGGCCCCCCGCCCCCTGGCGCTCCAGCAAGCGCACCGGG
>NW_021886766.1:0-671 GCF_006229205.1 Suricata suricatta
TTCTAGCATTCTGAAAAGCTTGCGGTGCTCAGGAAATTGGAAGGACTTATGGCATCCAAGACACCTCCATAAGTGTTCCATTAGGAACCTGAGACTCAAAGAAGGGTCACAAACTTGGGTGGTGGCAGCTCATAGATCTAAACTGAACCCCACATTTCCTATTTAAAAAGAAAACCTCTTGGGGTGCCTGGGTGGCTCAGTCAGTTGAGCATCCAACTCTTGGTTTCAGCTCAAGTCATGATCTCATGGTTCATGAGATCAAACCCTACATCATCAGGCTCTGAGCTAACAGCACAGAATCCATTTGGGATTCTCTCTCTCCCTCTCCCTGTCCCTCCCCAGTGCTCATGCACTCATTCTCTCTCTCTCAAAATAAATAAATAAACTAAAAAAATATTAAAATAAATCAAATAAAGCCTTTTTATCAGAAACAATGTCAATTCAAGCAAGATCAAACAGAACTTGTTTTTAAAAAGCCATGCACTCCCCGTCTCTGGTTCCCTGTCCTTGTAGCTGTTTCAGCAGAGTTTAAAAGGCCTGGAGAAGTTTCTCTATGTGGCACTGACCAATCTTAGGGAGGACAGAACTACTGACTTTGAAGATCTATCCCAACCCTGAGACGACCCCCTATGAGCTCATTCCATTTCACTTGATCAAGCAAGTCTGGGGTT
>NW_021886767.1:0-671 GCF_006229205.1 Suricata suricatta
GAGAGAAGCTCACCCCATAGATAACTGCTGGGTAGCCTAAATCCCGAACTCAGGTGGTGCAAGGGAAGAAACAGCTTCCAGCCCAGCACCATCTTGGCAAGGAGTCGGTGGCCACGGCAGCGGTGGTGTCAGGGGTGCTCACTTCGACCTCAGTTTTGGGAGTGGGAGCACACACCTCATTTCCACGGCGCATCTCGCCTGCAGCATTGGCCATGTGAAACCTGAATCCCAGGTGCCAAAAGGGAAAAAATAGCCCCCACCTCTGCATGATCCCGGACGGAGTTGGTGGCCAGGCCTTGGAGACCTGGGTGCGCGCTCAGGATGCAGGAGCTCCCAGCTCATTTCCAGCAGCTCCAGCACCTCCAACAACAGCTGCACACTCATTCCTCCCTCAATGCAAACATGATCCCAGCTGGGGGTTGGGTCTGTGACAGTGCCCACATACTTCACCTCCTGCTGTGCATCTTGCCTCAGGCAGAGGCAGCCGAAATCCCTGCCTGAGCCAGGACAAACTGATTCCTCCCCCTAAGAAGCCAGCCACCAAAGCAAATACATCTCATCTGTGGTAGCATAAAAGTGCATGGACTGGAACTTTGAACCCAGGCAGGCCTGGAAAATACAACTTGGCTCAACCACGAAACAAGGAGACCGGACTCATTAGAGTGGCCTAC
>NW_021886768.1:0-3624 GCF_006229205.1 Suricata suricatta
TACATCCTTGGTTAGGCTTACTCCTAGGTATTTTATGGTTTTTTGTGCAATCGTGAATGAGATCAGTTTCTTGATTTCTCTTTCTGTTGCTTCATTATTGGTGTATAGGAATGCAACTGATTTCTGTACATTGATTTTGTACCCTGCAACTTTACTGAATTCATTGATCAGTTCTAGAGGCATCTGGTGGAGACTGCTGGGTTTCCCATGTACAGCATCATGTCATCTGCAAAAAGTGAAAGATTGCCATCTTCTTTGCCAATTCTGATGCCTTTTATTTCCTTTTGTTGTGATTGCTGATGCTAGAACTTCCAGCACTATGTTAATGACAATAAACTATTAAAAAAAATTTTTTTAAAGAAAAGAAAGAAAGCAAGACCTGCTAGAAGAATATGATGAATAGACAACCCTGCAGAAATAGGATTGGTTATTCTGGAAGCTATTTCATATATTGTCTTTTTTTGGACGCCAATTCACAAATTTACACGGGAATGAAAAGTGGAAGAATGGCAACAGATGACAGGAATAAACATTCAGGCAAATGTCCTCAAGTCAGGTACTCTGGTATGCCTGCAAGTCAGTTTCTGAGTTCAAGCACATAAAATCTTTCACTAGCCTAATGACTCCATTCAATATAGTTTAGACAATGCTGATGTTACAAAACACTGTATTTCAAGAGAAGCATCTTGGAAAATATTGGGGCTCTTGGAATTCACTCAAGGAAGCACATGGCCACTGTCTCACACCTGACTCTGGGACAATTTGGTCTATAAGGCATGGAAGGAAAACTCTCAAGTTGTAATGAATAAAATGGTTTTTAAGACGCTTTTTTCCTCCTTTAAAGCAATTTTAAAAATTATCCACCCAAGCAGTGGCCGAGAGTTTCCACACTCAAATGCAAACTGTTTAATTCATCCTCTACACTGCATTAACCTGATTCTTCTCTTTGCAATGTCTACAGCAATGTTTTCTGTGGATCCTCAATGGATTTTCTGCTTGAATAAAAGTAAGAGAAATATGGTCAGCAACTCTACCTCCTTCAGGCACTAGCAAAATAAATGAAGGCAAAAATGCACCCTCTTCATTATGACAAGTATGAGAGTGCATGTTGCTACTCAGGACTTTCATGAATCTGCCATTCTCCTTGTTGACGGCTCATGTATGATGGTTTATGAATAATTTTGGTCTGTGAGGTAACCAAGTCTTTGCTACTAACATAAATTTAGTCCAGGTAAATGCATTGATTGTCTCCACACACAGATTTGTGTATCCTTAAATATACACTTGAAAGAGTGCATTGAACTAGCCAATGACTTTACTGTTGTCTATGACTATCCCTCTGCATATTCTAATACCCTCTAAAATATCGACAGCAGGTAAGAAAATAGAGATAGTGCAAAATGTGATGAACATAAAGAATGGAGAGAGAACGAACATCACATCACATGCAGGAATCCCTTTTGTTGTGTAAAACCATGTTTTTGTATCTTTTCATTCCGAATTTTGTACTCCAAATTAACCTTAAAAAAGATACTAAATGATGTATCAAACATAAGACATCTTTACTCAAAAATTAGTTTAAAACACAAACAGTTATATAAGCCCTAGAATGCCTCGGGAAGTCTCCCCGAAGCTGAAATGTAATGCATGTGCAACTTCATGTTTATAAAGATCATTAGTTACTGGATAGACATGAGAACTCTTTGATTAATACACTGGTTAATAAATCTTAACATCTTAAAAACAAGAAAAGAAAAGAACTGAAAATGGGCATATCAAGTAAAATTATAACATTGTGACAGAAGAAAGAAAATAAATACTAGGAATTTAGAAACATATATGATATGCTAAAGACATAAGCAAGCTAGAATATTTAGATTTTCTTTAAGAAAGAGGAGAAAAATGTCTATCACAACTGCTTTTCAATATAAGGCAAGCACTCACACCCACATGTACACACACACAAAATAAAACACGATTACAAATAAGAGGACTTTTGCTTCTAGCTCTGTCAGAGTAACTAATTTGAGCCCATGTTCTCTGCTTAAAACATCATGAAACTGAGTCAATTTTATGAAGAAATGTGACAACAAGAAACTCAAAGTCATATCTTTTTAGAAAGAGAGATTTCAAGGGGGGTGGAGCCAAGATGGCGGAGAGGAAGGGAGCTCTGTAAACTCCCTCCGCACCATTTTTCGAACTGAGAAGGATATTACGTTCATCTGCGAGAGCAGAAGGAGAAAATACGAACTCCAGAAGGAATAGAACCCCAAGGATATCTGAGTGAGTGGGGGCGAACGGGGGAGATCTGAAAACGGGCCAGCCTGGGACGGGCAGGGGAGGTAAGATCCCCAGCCCAACGTGGCGCAAGCGCTCGGCACCCGAGAGACAAAGGGAAGAGACAGAGTCAGACACGCTCATAGAACTGTCTCTGGGGAAGAGGTATAGAACACTTGGCTGCGATTGGAGACAGAAAACCACTCCATAGATAACTGCTGGGTAGCCGGATTACCGAACCCAGGTGGCGCAAGAGAAGGAATAGCTTCCAGCCGTAAGCCATCTCGGCGCGGAATCAGAGGCGTCTGTGGCTCTGAGAAGCGGCTGCAGGGAGCGGCAAGAGCGGCAACTGCGCCGGGCACAAGCAATTTGAACTTGGTTTTGGGAACGGGACCACGGACCGTATTTCCACGGCACACCTCGCCCCCTGCACGGACTGCGCGAATCCCGGGTCCCCACAGGGAAAAAATAGGGCGCACACCGACGGGACACCCAACAAAGAGTCGGTGGCGGGTGGAGGCCTGGGCTTGCCCTTAGACTGTAGGAGCTCCCAGCTCATTTCCAGCAGCGCACAGCGTCTTGAGCAAAGCTATCAGAAACTAAGAGAGACTCGGTTTTTTGCTTTTTGTTTTTTTCCTAACCCCATTGCAATCGCGATCCTGACTGGGGGTGGGGACTCCACAATTGAGTCTGTGAAGATGCGCACTTCACTTCCTGCTGCTCATTTCGCCTCAGGCAGGGGCGGAGCCTCTGAGAGCCCACTCCAAGACTTACCACATCAAACCAAGCCTATCCACCAGAGGGAGCTGCTGCTTTTTTTTTCTTTTCGTTTTTGTTTTTTCGTTCTGTTATTTTTTTTTGGTTGTTTGTCTTTTTAATATATAAAAAAAAATTTTCTTACTAGTTTCGTACTTATTTCTTTGTCATTATTACCTTTTTTTTTCCTTTTTCTTTACTCAATTCCTTTAAATTTTACTCCTTATATTCCTTTCTCCTTTCTCCCTTACTTTTTCACCTTCTCGCAACCCAGATATATTCTCCTGTATCTCATCCTTACCTCTCCCCTAAACTGGTCATACACTTTTAAGCGGTCTACTGTCCTTTGTTGTCTCCGATCCCCTTATATATATATTTTTTTGTCTTTTCTTCTTTCTCTTTTCTTTTTATTTTCTCTTCTTCTCTTCCTTTCGTCTCTTTCCCTCCCATTCTCATTCTTTTCATTCCCCCCTGTAATGTGTTTCTTTGTTTGATTTGTCTGTGTGTATGTGTGCTTCTGTTCCCTTGGTGTTTGTCAGTCTGTTTTCCTTCATAGGACTACACCAAGAAACAAGCCAAAGTGTGCAAGAA
>NW_021886769.1:0-1451 GCF_006229205.1 Suricata suricatta
ACCAGGATAGTACACAGAACACAAAGAACAGTAAACAGATATGTGACATAAGATTATGGAACCAAATCTGTAGAACCATGAAGGTGCACGGAGAAAAAGGAGGTTGAATAGGTTTGGAGCCGCATTTGGCAGTAGATCTTATTGTCTTTGTCTCAATTTTATTGTCTATCGCAATGCGGAATGTAGACAACTTGGTGTCATTGGGGAGGTCTAAAAATGAAACAGATGCTGTTGTAATATTCTCATTATTTTTTTCCTAGTGTATCAGAATGTCTTGAATAGGGGTCTCAGACAGGTGACTGACCCACAGGTGAAGTAATAATGTGATATTCAAGAAAGAAAGGAAGGAAGGGAAGAAATAGAAAAGGAAGGAAGGAAGAAAAGAAGGAAGGAAGGTAAGAAGGAAGGAGGGAAGGGATAGAGGGAAGGAAGGGACAGAGGGAGTTTGTTTAAATGCCTATAGCCAGGACACATGTTTTTTAATTCTACAAATTCCACCCCTGTCTATTGTTATGCCTGGTGTCAGCCACACATTTATATTCCTTGCCTGACCCTAAAAGCATTTGACTTCTTCACTCCTCTGGTCTTAAATTTCATTGTTATCTCTCAGATGTGTAGCACTAAAAAAGTTCCTAAAACCATGCTATGAGTGGGTTTGTCCACAATCCAGAGGCTGGCCTGGGTTCCTTCAACTACACAAAGAGAAAGATTGGCATTCAGGTGGCTTTTCATGAGAGTTGTGGGGAGCCATCCCCATTTTATGGCCACACTTTAAATAAAGGATCATAAAGGAATATTAGAGGTGGAAATAACAAGCATCATGTAGCCCAGTGGGAGCTTCCTGTCAGAATTACTTGGAGAGCTTGTGGGAAACACACATACCCTGCTCCCCCCCTTCCCATATTCCAATTTAATTGGTGAGGAGAGGGCCTGGGCATCTGTATCTTTTTTTTAATAATAGTTTATTGTCAAATTGGTTTCCATAAAACACCCAGTGCTTCTCCCCACAAGTGCCCTCCTCCATGATCATCACCCCCTTCCCCCTCCCCCTCCCCCTTCACCCCTCAGTTCATTTTCAGTATTCAATAGTCTCTCATGATTTGTGTCCCTCTCTCTCCCCAACTCTCTTTCCCCCTTCCCCTCCTTATGGTCCTCTGTTAGGTTTCTTCTGTTAGACCTATGAGTGCAAACATATGGATGGTATCTGTCCTTCTGTGCCTGACTTATTTTGCTTAGCATGACACACTCGAGGTTCATCCACTTTGCTACAAATGACCAGATTTCATTCTTTCTCATTGCCATATAGTACTCCATTGTGTATATATACCACATCTTTTTGATCCATTCATCAGGTGATGGACATTTAGGCTCTTTCCATGATTTGGCTATTGTAGAAAGTGCCACTATGAACATTGGGGTACATGTGCTCCTATGCATCAGCACTTCTGTAT
>NW_021886770.1:0-671 GCF_006229205.1 Suricata suricatta
GCCTGCTCCCACATCCTTGTCGGGCCGTCCTCTGGTGGCTCTAGAGGTTTGGCCAGATTCAGGCTCCTTTTCTTTTTCTTTTTGGCAGTCTGGCTTCTTTGGTGGCATCACGTGCTTTCCTTTGCACCGCACGGTCCCTGGCAGTGTGTGGGAGGGGGGCTTGCTAGTATTTGTGCCTCAGAATATCTGGGATCGAGAGCCATCCTTTAATCTCTCCTTCTAAGCATTTTGGAGCTACTTCCCTTACGTTTATATCTAAGCTCTTCCAAAGCTGACAGATCCCCTCTGCCTGCAGGGAGCACGCTGTTCATTTAACTGGAAGAGATGTGCCCGGCTGCTCCCACCTTGTTCATGGCTCTCACAGCAGCAGCGTTCTGCTCCCCTTGACCTTGCCACAGCCCTGCCCAACGTGTGAGTCATTTCCACTGGGCTGTGTGTGCTTTAAAGTCCCCGTGGATGGGGGCACCTGGGTGGCTCAGTCAGTTAAGCGTCCGGCCTCAGCTCAGGTCATGATCTCATGGTTCGTGGGTTCAAGCCCGCGTCCAGCTCTGTGCGGACAGCTAGCTCAGAGCCTGGAGCCTGCTTCAGATTCTGTATCTCCCTCTGTCTCTGACCCTCCCCTGCTCATGCTGTCTCTGTCTCTCAAAAATAAATTAAAAATATTAAAAAAA
>NW_021886771.1:0-671 GCF_006229205.1 Suricata suricatta
CTCCCATGACAGCAAGGTCATGTGCACGTGCATGTCATCTTCTCCCCTGGACTTGGGCTGAGGCCACTGCCTCAGAAAGCACAGGTGCCCCAAGGCTCCCCGCAGCCAGCCCCGTGCTCACTGCAGGGAAGGAGATACCCTGTTTTGAGATGAGTTAAGATTCAGAGCAACCTTTTTAAAAACATTTCTTTCTCTTCAGACAAAGAATCCCAGCTTATCTAGTGTCACTGTGATTCCCAAGGTTAAATATTTCAGAGGTCTTTTGAAAATGCCTCTATGGAAACTAAGTTCAAGATTTCTATCAGACAGGTGATCTGAACCAGAAGGACAGCTTTGGTCAGAAGCTAATTACTGGATTAGAAGGACAAACCTGTCAGTGCTTCCTAACAGCTCAGTGTCTACACAGTAGGAAGAGTGGTGGTGTTCAGCCTGGCAGTGTTGAGCGATTATCTCCTCTCAGAGCAGCTTGGGCTGAGAGGAAAACTCACCAGCTATATTTTATGATCCTCCTGCTCTGCTCCTCCTCTCAGGGACTCCTCAAACCAGATAGAAGCAGCCCTATCTCATAGGACCGGAGGGGACAGCGGTCCATATCTTGACCATTCTTAACCACACAAAGCTGCTGTAGAAACACGAAATCTAGAGGAAGTGTCTTGTGTTCCTTTTCATGC
>NW_021886772.1:0-671 GCF_006229205.1 Suricata suricatta
TAAAAGATCAGCATCCGCTCTCCTCTGAGAACCCAGGAAAGACAGCACTTTCTCGGTGTGGCTCTTTTCAGAAGAAAATTGGTTTTTCCAAGGAGATCTGGAAAAGCTGAGTCTTCCTGATATGCACCTGCAGCGTGTAATATACCCCACCGCTTGGAGTAATTCGTTTGCAAACACATGCTTTTCTCCACCAAAAAAAGCCTCTAGGGAGGATGCTCTGTGAATATTTAGGAAGAGTTGCCTATGCGTGTGGTCTATGACAAGTCAGGAGAGATGCCTTTTCTGGAAACATCGGATGTTTAACCAACTGAGCCCCCCAGGCGCCCCTCCTTAAATATTTTGAAGAGTTCACCAGTGAGGCCACCTTAATCTAGAAATTTTGGTGGGAAAAATCTTAATAGGATCAACTCTTTAGAAAATACCCAGTACTTCAGGGTTTTCAATTCTTCTTTTGACAGTGTTAGTAGTGTGTGCTTTTAATATCTTGTCCATTTAATTTCTCAAAAAATTGGCATAAAATCATTAATAACACATTATTTATTAATGGCAATAGGATTTATACTCATGTTCTTTTTATTTTTATTTATTTATTTCTTTTTTCTCCATAATATTTTATTGTCAAATTGTTTTCCATACAACACCCAGTGCTCTTCCCCTTAAGTGCCCTCCAC
>NW_021886773.1:0-671 GCF_006229205.1 Suricata suricatta
AAACAATATACAAGTCACAAAGAATATAAACACAAGCATTGAATTATGAGATAAAAGTCAATTCACTAAAAGGGGTGGAGAAGAAAGCGGCTGGTCTAACGATTTTTGAAACCAGTGTTTTGACTGAATACCCTAAGACTAAAAACCCAAAGATTTGTACAAAAAACCCAAAACAGTATTCTAGTTGTTTTATTTTTTTCTTGTAGGATGCAGGCTAGCAATTCTGCAAATAATTTACATGTATTCTAGGCTTGAACACATAAATAAATGAATCATAAATCATGGGAACAGATTCCTTGCTGTCAGAGAAAAGTTACAGATTAGCAAGGGTGAAAGTTCAGATGTACTCAGTGGTACTATATTAAAATCAGATACACCAGTATGGCCCCATCTTTATTATATAGAGACAGTAATAGAAATAGGGATGATAGAGAGAGACAGAGATAGAGAGATGATTACTAGATAAAAGAATATATATATATAGATATATATGTGTAGTTTCCTAAATCTGTTAACTGAGAAAGCTAGAGGCAGTGAAATTCCAGTATCAATGAATATACCCAGACTCCATATCTTAGATTCCAAATATCATTTTTCAATAACAGAACTCAGGAACCTCTGAAGAAATGGCTGATGCTGTGATGAAATAAGAAAAAAATACTATGAGTCTG
>NW_021886774.1:0-671 GCF_006229205.1 Suricata suricatta
GGCTCAGCTAGGAGAGCAGCCAGCATCCTGCCCAGTGGGCAGGGCAGTGCAGACATGACCAAGCTATCCTGTGGTCCAAGATCAAAGTATTCCGTTACTTGGTGCTCACAGCAGCCTCAAGAATGGGAGAAAAGAGGTGCACCCAGCTTGAAGGCACAGAGGGGGACCCGGTACCAAACACCACCATTAAGCTCAGAACACCTGACATTTTACCGCTCTCCAGGTATACTAGATCAAGAGATTTGTGACTCAGAGTCAAGGGCCGTGAGCTGCCTGGGGTTCAAGTCATGGGCAAAATCTCCATAAAATGGGATCTGTAGCTGGAGAAGGACTGTCCCCTGGCTGAGGGGCCACCAGCTTCCCCGGGAGTAGGAAATGGAAACCTGTCAGATTCCATATGTCACCCACACTTTCCTGGAAATATGGACATCTATATTGAGGGCATGTCACCAACAGTGCACATCCTGTGAGCCTGCATAGTGGACTCGGTTACCCATCAGCTGAGATTTTTGTCCCTGTTACCCTGCCCTGGCCCAAAATCCCCTGGGCCCTGTTGCGTGTCTTCATGGAAAGCGAGGCAGAGCCTGACCGAGGCTGGCCCGGCCAATGGGCAGTGGGGCCTCCGAGAGACCTTGGCACCCACACAGCTCTCCCCTGTCTGGGTGTGCTGC
>NW_021886775.1:0-671 GCF_006229205.1 Suricata suricatta
AAAAAAATGTAAAAGGTAATATATGCAAAATACTTAGTACAAAGGAGATTACCTGGCACACAGTAGGTGCTTAACAGTATAATGGGTTTCTTCCCCCAGTGGTGCCAGACCTGAGGAAACTCCGACTTTATGAACTTTTGGGAGAAACCGTAAAAAAACAAAACCCAAAAAACAAAAACACAACACCCGGTCTCCAAGTGTGTATTTGTTGAAATATCCGCCAATTCTTTGGTGAGAGTTTGGAATTTCCTTGGTGATTTTAAACAAGATTTCCTCTATTCCATGTGTTCATTGTCTGAGTCTTAGGTCACCAGGGCTGATCTGATGTGAGCACAGACGTTTCAAAGCCTTGGCGGGACTACCTGTTGGAGCAGTTGCTTACATTTAAAAACAGTTCTAGCCCCTTGCACCTCCAGGTCTCCGTGAATCACGCTGAGGCACTCTTGAAGTGCACGAGTGTGTTTTCCTCCCAGATTTGTAAATGGGCAGTGGGTTTGCCTGGTGTCTCCCAGTGCCTGCCTATGCTGAGGAGGAGTTGAGATGCCAGGTTGGAAAACGAAAACTTGAACTAGATGTTTGCTGGACACCATCCAGGAGCATTGCATGCCTTTGGTTTGTTTTGATTAAATTCCAAGGTGATACAATCATCTGGCTGTTAAAATAACTAATTG
>NW_021886776.1:0-671 GCF_006229205.1 Suricata suricatta
TGTAGGATAAATTCCCACCTGCTTCGTATGACCAGGTCTTCTCACCTGGATGCTTCTTGCTTTCCAGCGTCCTCCCCCCCTTGCTCTTGCCCACACATCTGCTCTCTCACCTCACCTGGCCTGACACATACAGTTACATGCCTCTGGGCCTTTGAATGTGGTGTTCTCTGTTCCTCGAAAGCCCTTCTCTGCCTTCCCTGCTTAGAGGGCTTTTATTTCCTACTCATCCTTCAAGAATCAACTCAAGGGTCACTTGGTGAGGCCTGCTCTGGTTTCTTCAGGGAGTCAGTGCCACTCTCTGTGCTCCCAGAATCCTTGAGGCGTATCTTCACCGCACCCATTTCATACCCAGTGGTGATGTTTGTTTACATGTTGATCTACACTATAAGCCTGTGAGCTCTCTAATGTAACATTCCTCTCAGGATTCCCAGCGTGTAGCACAATGCTCTCCTCTCAGTGGGAGCTCAGGTGGTGCCATGTAGGGGGCAGAGAAGTATAACACATGTTCTCTGTCTACCCTCCTCCCATCAGAAAGGTGCAATAAGATATATACATTATTTGTAAAAAAAATTAGTAGTGTGTGATAATAAACAGAAGCTGGTGAGTGGCATAGTCTTCCTGACTTGGGAGAGGAGAAATATGGCTTAGGAATGGAAATCAAGGAAGGACTT
>NW_021886777.1:0-671 GCF_006229205.1 Suricata suricatta
CCCCCCCCTCCCCCGCCCCCCACCCCACCTCAGCCGTAGATGTCTTGCTTCCCAAGAGAAGTCCGTTGCTCTTCAGAGCCAGTAAGGAAATTATGAGACACCATGGGACAGGCCCCGCCTAGAGTTAGTTCTTGCCTATGGAAGACCAGGATTTGTTTCTTCTGCTGGACCAGGTGTTATGTGAGATGGAAAAAAGAGACCCTGCCGCCTGCCACCCCCAATTCCCAATTGGAGATGGAGGTGCTGGGGAACACACACACACGTGTGCTAGAGAGGATGTAGCTGGGGTGTTCAGGGAAGGCCTGCTCTGAGACCCAAAGGGCAAGGAGGAAGGTCGGGGGCGCAGAGCACAGGGCAGAAGGGCACTGGTGAGGGGCCTGATCCTGTAGACCTCTTTGGACACTGCTCTTATTCCTGAGTTGGTGGGAAGCCCGGGAGTGTGGGGCAGCCATTGGAGGGAGGCTGGGGGTCTTGGGGTACAGGAGCCATGAGCCTCACTGTCACGCCATTTTCTTTCCAGCTTTGCACAACGCACTGCCCCAGCAGCCATCGCGGCCCAGCAACCGAGCTGCTGCCCTGCCCCCCAAGCCCGCCCGGCCCCCGGCCGTGTCACCTGCCCTGGCCCAGCCACCCCTTCTCCCACAGCCCCCCATGGCTCAGCCCCCCCAAGT
>NW_021886778.1:0-671 GCF_006229205.1 Suricata suricatta
GAACACATTTTTAACGAATTTAATCCAGGAAGAAACTACCTATGACAATGAGCTCCCTTCTACAATGAGAAGAAACCGATTTCTGATTTATTGAATGTGACTAAAAATATCTGGTGGTCAAAAAAATACTATATTATAGAGTCTATTAGCAAAATGCCAAGGAAAATTAATAACTTGTCTACCTGTGTTTTAAAAGGTTGATGATGGTGTTTAGGTCATTTAAATAACTAGATCAGATAAGCACATAGTTTGGGGGGCCTGGGTGGCTCAGCCGGTTAAGAATCTGACTTCAGCTCAGGTCATGATCTCAGTTTGTGAGCTCAAGGCCTGCATCAGGCTATGCTGATACAGCTCAGAACCTGGAACCTGTTTCAGATTCTGTGCTTCCCTCCACCACTCAAACTCTGCTTCTCTCTCTCTCTATATATATATATCAAAAATAAATAAACATTTAAAAAAAAGGTGTGGTATACACACACACACACATATATACACATAATGGAATATTACTCAACCATCAAAAAGAATTAAATCTTGCCATTTGCAATGATGTGGATGGAGCTAGAATGTACTATGCTAAGTGAAAGAAATCAGTCAGAGAAAGACAAATACTGTACAATTTCACTCATATGTGGAATTTAAGAAACCAAACAAATGAACATATGGGAAAG
>NW_021886779.1:0-671 GCF_006229205.1 Suricata suricatta
GTCAAACTGCAAAATTCCAAAGCACAGCTCTCAACCAGCAGTTGGTAGGAGTCATGGGATAAATATTCCAGAGGCCCCATCCATCTGTAGGACAAGTCTGGACAACTTCTTCATTATTCCTGAGAATCGCAGTGGGATCGAGCCCATTCTCCACAGGAGTAACCAGCTCATGCTATACTTCTACGGGCTTTTTTCTCCTCTCCATCTCATGTCCCCCATTCCCCTACCTGTGCTCCCTGGGTGTACTTCTGAATGATATTCCAGCAATGATGTCTTTGTCTCAGGCTCAGCTTTTTGGGGAGCCTAAAGCAAAACTTATGCTTTAGAGAATTGTTACTGTCTGAATATAGAATTGAGTGGTACACAGCACATTACCAATTAATGCAACGCAATTTACCCTGTTAAACTGTTTCTTTACAATCTACTGTGATGCTTTCCAAATAGTTCTTTATATATATATACCTGAAAGGTTTAGATAGAGAGATGAGGACATGGCATAAATTAGTATCTGATACGGCCTTTTCTCAATAAGAGGGTACCCATGGAGACACCCAGTGGCTCAGTCCGGCTCAGGACATGGTCTTCAGGTCTACAAGTTTCAGCCCTGCATTGAGCTTCCTGCTGTCAGCATAGAGCCTGCTTCGGATCCTCAGTCCTCAACTCTCTCTGTC
>NW_021886780.1:0-1451 GCF_006229205.1 Suricata suricatta
GTACTGGTACTTGTTAAAGAGGGATTGAGGGGAGCCCAAGGAACAACAAAAAGATAGGAAATTAGGAATATATTCTGCACCTACAGAATCAGGGAAGGTTTCCTGGAAGAAGTGATGACTAAGACAAGACCTGAAAGTGGAAGAGGAGGTAAATCTGAAAAAGAGAATACAAAACAATATTCTTGGCATAGTTATGTGCTCATTAGTTAGAGAACACATATCCCAGCTTCATATGATCACAGTACAAGTACTGAAAACTGAAAGCTAGAAGTCAAACTTAGTTTTACAATGGCATAGGGCCAATATCAATAGTTTTATTTATGAATTATAAATATTTATCTTGGTTAAAGTTGCAGAGATATAAAAGGGAGATTTTTAATTAACCTAGACTCTTCTAAAAGATTTATACTGGTGACATATTTTTGCAATATCAGAGATTTCTTCAGAGATATGCAGGAAGGAAAACGTGGGAACAAGGGCAAAGTTCAGAGATTTTCATGCCTGTATTAAAATGCTATACATCTTTGGGGAGGTCATTCCTTCTTTCTTTTTGATAAGGGTAATTAGCATATTAAGATAATGCAAATAACCATGCAAATTTAAATTTTAACCTCCTCATTTAAAATCTCCCCATCCAGGGGCACCTGGCTGGCTCAATTTGGCTCAGGTCATGATCTCACAGTTCGTGAGCTCAAGCCTCACATCAGGCTCTGTGCTGATGACAGCTCAGAGCCTGGAGCCTGCTTCAGATTCTGTGTCTCCCTCTCTCTGTGCCCCTACCCTGCTCACTCTCTGTCTCTCCCTGTCTCTCAAAAATGAATAAATGTTAAAAAATGTTTTAGCAGTTTGTGAGTTTGAGCCCAGCATTGGGGTCTGGGCTGACAGCTCAGAACCTGAAGCCTGCTTTGGATTCTGTGTCTCCCTCTCTCTCTCTGCCACTCCCCTGCTCACTCTCTGTCTCTCAAAAATAAATAAATGTTAAAAAAATTTTTTTAAATATCCCTTTCCAGATGATATTCCTTATGTATAAATTAAGTATAGTAGTTGCAATTGTGTCAGTGCTAGAAACACATATAACCTCTCTCAAGAAACTTAAAATGTACATCAAATTCTCTCTAAATTAAAATGATATGTTTCTTGGTTGAATAGTGGATATTTGTTTTTGTTTAATCACTATTCTTTAGTTCACCATAAAGCTTCCATATTATATATGCTCTCTGCCAAATATTTTAAATAAAACAGTTTAAAAGAAGCAAGTTACACATCCCAATCAATGGAATTTTATTTTATTTTATTTATTTATTTTTATTTTTTTGAAATTTTATTTTATTTTTTTTACTTTATAAAGTTTCATATTTTTTAACATATGTAATTATTTTCCATCATTTACACTACAATGACACTCCAAACAGAAAAGCAAAGTAGAAAATCAAAACACCAACTTCTGTTTC
>NW_021886781.1:0-671 GCF_006229205.1 Suricata suricatta
ATTTCTTTAAGTGTGGTGTGCAAAGTAGAGGATGGGAGGATGTGTGATTCAGTAGTTGTCTGAAGATGATGAAATGTATGTCTCTGTAGAAGTTATATGACAAAAATGGGCCATTTAGACATAATGGTGTGGAAACAAAGAATCACTAAAGAACATGAGTATACTGTAATACGTCTGTATATTATCCTCATCCCACTGGGTTTTATGGCCCGGTGGCATTTATTGTTACTTTGGATTACCATGCCAGAAATGAAAAGTAGCCTCACCAGTTTATATGCCCTACTTTCTAGGATACTATTTTTAGTAATGATATTATATAATAATTTTTCACAATAAAGTATCTGGTCATTTTAATAAAAATTAAAGACTTACTCTTCCCTAGTCATTCTCCTTTTCTATTTTTAGCTTTTCTGATACTCCTCTGGAGAGTTAGAAGTAGTTTTCTTATTATTGCTATTTCTTAATGTATTTAATTTAACTTTTCTGATCTTGGGTTTTCTGAGTTACTTTATAAATCATATATAACATTTTAAAATTAAAAATCGACAGCAGCTATTTATACAGATAAATTTAGCCATCATACTTACTGTGAAATATGAAGACTTTAAGTTCATTCTCTCTCCCCTTTGCTGATTTTTATATTATTCTTTTATATAAAAGTTATATATGTG
>NW_021886782.1:0-671 GCF_006229205.1 Suricata suricatta
CCCTCATCCCAAATTCTACCCCCAACTTCCAAGAGAAAAGCAGTGATCAGCAAACAGACAAAAATATTTCCCTCAGATTTTTACACCATATAATTTGGGGTTGAGGAAATGTCCACTGTTTACTTTTTCATTAACTAAATCTTATTCACCAATGATTACATTTCCTTTCCTATAAGTTTTGGTATCTTCGAGGTAATTTTCTTTTTGCATCTGCTTAGTTTTCCACATACTATAATTCTTGACCAAACGTGCTGCCACTGTGTTAATATCCTCTCTGTTCATTCACATTAGATAATGTTTTCTCCCAAGGTTTCTCTCCTGGAGTCCTCTGTCCCTCTATGCCAATCTGAGCTGGTTACTGTCTAAACCTGCTACACCTGTGCTTCTGGGTTCTTCCATCACAATTATCTTATGAGTTTCCTCTGGCCCATCCTCGTGTGGGAAATATTGATTCTTAGTATCTTTAGCACTTACTCCTTTGTTCTGATGAAGTGCATTGCTTTCAGTACATTTTTGAGAGTGTGTTTAGTAAATGTTTCGAGACATTTTCCAGACGTGTTTCAGGTGTGAAAGTATCTTTATTCTACTGTATGCCCTAATTAAGAGTTTTCCTGAGTATAGAATTTAACATAAATTCTTCTTAAAAATTGAGAGTACAGTTGTTTTTTTTT
>NW_021886783.1:0-671 GCF_006229205.1 Suricata suricatta
TTTTTTTCCTTTAAATACCCTAAATGATTAAATCATGAAGTTATGATTTGTCAGTAAAGAAGTCTTTCTTTTGGATACCATAATAAGTCAAAAGTAAAATTTAAGAGTCTGAGAAGTGTTCCCAGCACTACCCTATGTCGCCACTTTCCCACACTGATTAGAACACGGCATGTGTTACTGTCCCCTGTTGGCTTCTCTGGAAACAGAAGCAGTGTGAATCCTGACAACTACTGGGAACCCTTTGAACACCCTTCAGTTGGGTTGTTTCCAGTAAATGTTCAGATGTTGAACATCTATTAAGAAGAACCTATCAGTATATTTGTATACATAATTCACTTTTGATAATTAAATGGAAACTGTGGATTAATACTGCTCACATTGATGTTTTACTCTTTATCATATATTTTCCACTCTAAAAGAACACTGATTTTTAAATGTAGCTCTTAAAGAAATAGTAGGCAAGTTTCTTTTTCACCTTCATGATAGAACCCAACCTAATTTTAGAAGTAGTTAAATATGAATAGCATGTGCCTTAGTGTAAAAGTAATGTGCTACTGGGGTGCCTGAGTGGCTCAGTAGGTTGAGCCACTGACTTTGGTTCAGTTCATGATCTCCCAGTTCCCGAGTTCATGCCCCGCGTCAGGCTCTGTGCTGACAGCTTGTTCAGAGCC
>NW_021886784.1:0-671 GCF_006229205.1 Suricata suricatta
TTGTTCTGGTTTGGGGTTTTCTCTCTCTTTTCCTGGTTTGTACTGAATTGCTCAAATTCCGTTTATCTATTTTTACCCTTTGAGTTTATAAGTTGTATATTCTATTTTGTTCCTTTGCTGGATACATTCTCCTTAAATATGTTTGCTTCATCAAGAAAAATTAAGACTAAGCTGTAATTCTTTCCTTTGCTTCCCAAATATAAGACACTCAGAATGGCCTACCTTAAAAAGGTTTAAATTGTATTACAGCCGTGATGTAATGTCTTAGTCCCTCAGATTGAATGGTCTTTCTAAGCTTTGAATCAGGTCTCAATTGCCAAACTGGGGAAGGGGGTTGGGTTAGAGTTGGGATTTTGTCTGTCCTTTCTGCCTGCCAGGTAGAAAATATGAAGCTGAGCTAACTAGAAAGTCCTTTGCAGAATACCATTAGGAAACAGAGGAGTGAGCTTCCTTTGACACTGCCCAAAATTAAACACGGTGCCGAGAGATCATTGACCCTCTGATGGTTTCCACAGCAGCGAATGGTCTTATTGTGTAGGGACTTTGAACCTGCAACATTTAAAACAAGTATTTAAATGTGGAAAAGAAGAAAGAGTTATGGCAGTTAAACCTGGGAGTCGTGTTGGCCCTTACCTTCAGACCAGTGTTGCTATTTAGAAATAATTGATCAT
>NW_021886785.1:0-671 GCF_006229205.1 Suricata suricatta
AAACCAGATCATCTTCCATATACCAAGATCAGAAAATGACAGAAGTAAAGACACGGATATCTTTCTTACATTGCTTTTTTAAATTGTAACATCTTACCCAATAAACACATCCATTCTAGGCTGGAACAAATCAACACCATCTGCATAATGAGGACTCTCATCACTGTGTACAAAAGAAAACTCACAAAAGATGTTCAGAAGTGACTGTGGCAATGATAGGAGTGTTTGTTTTAAACCCAGCATTTTATGTGGTGTGATCCCCTTTTGTCTGAAACATGAATGTTTGCTGTGTCAGTCAAGTTCTTGTCCTCAAGCAATAAAAGTCAGCTCTGACTAACCTAATAAAACAAAACTGGGGGAGGCCATTAAGGGACTCCAAAACAGATGGGAAACTGTGAGACCAAATGTCAGAGGCCTGTGCAACTAAAGCCCCAACAGGGCCTCTGGAAGAGCTCACCCTTGCACTGAATTTAAGCAACATCCAGATATCCCCTCTTTGGCCATGACTGGCCACCTGACGTGGAACATCACAGTAGCAGCTAAGCAGAATATGTTGGCCCTTCTCATTCCTCCTCTGACACCCCAACACTCTAGAAGAGATAGAAAGATGGACCCTAAATATGAAGGAAGAGAAGGTAGAGGAGGGAGAACAAAGCAAAGCACACCAAATT
>NW_021886786.1:0-671 GCF_006229205.1 Suricata suricatta
CCTTTCTTTTATTAATAGTGTATCACATTGATTGACTTGCAAATATTGAACCATCCCTGCAGCTCAGGAATAAATCCCACTTGATTATGGTGAATAATTCTTTTAATGTGCTGTTGGAATTCAATTTGCCAGTATATTGTTGAGAATTTTTGCATCTATATTCAGAAAGGATGTTAGTCTGTAATTTTCCTGTTTACTGAGGTCTTTGGTTTTGGAATCAAGGTAATTCTGGCTTTGTAGAATGAGTCTTGAAGTTTTCCTTCCATTTTCTATTTTTGGAACAGTTTGAGAATAGGTACTAACTCTTCTTTAAATGTCTGGTGGAATTTTTCTGGGAAGCCATCTGGCCCTGGACTTTTATTTGCTGGGAGACTTTTGATTACTGATTCAAATTTTTTTCTGGTTAGGGGTCTGTTCAAATTTTCTATTCTTCCTGTTTCAGTAAGTATGTTTTAGGAGTACTAAGTACTTTGTATGTTTCTAGAAATGTATCCTTTTCTTCCAGATTGCCCAGTTTGTTGGCAATTTTTCATAATATTCTTTCATAATTGTATTTCTGTGGTGTTGGTTGTGATCTCTCCCCTTTCATTTGTGATTTTATTTACTTGGGTCCTTTCTCTTTCCTTTTTGATAAGACTATCTAGGGGTTTATCAATTTTATTAATTCTTTC
>NW_021886787.1:0-671 GCF_006229205.1 Suricata suricatta
AAAAAAAAAAAAAAAGAATTTACTTCCCCGAGGATGCGCTCCAATGAGATAAGCCTAGCATCCCACCCTGGGGGCTCCTACCTGGGGAAGGGAAGGGCAGGCAGGGGGAGAACTCTCTGGAGGCGAGGGTATCCTAGAGGAGTATCCCATAGGTGAGGGAATGAAGAGGGTGTGTGTGGGCTTCCTAACACCAGAAGGAGGAGAGGGGATCTTGCTGGAAGCCCATCCCTCGGGCTAGGCAGGCCTTTATCTTGGTCCCTGCAAAGTGACCCTCCTCCAAGAATAAAATAAGGGTGGAGATACCTTAAGGCATCCCTGGGTGGGTTTTTTTTTTCCAACTCAGTGGTGGCTAACTTTTACGATCTTGTCCATTATCTGTTCTTTCAGGACAAAGGCCGTGCCTAGCACTTTGTATCCATCCAAGTACCCAGCGTTCTTAATCCTGAGGCTTGCTGGGTTAACCGTGTTGTCCTACCACCCCGCCCCAGGAAGGCTGAGTCCAAGTACAATTTGGTTACTACTTAATCCAAGGCCACTGTTGAAATCTTTGCCCCTCCCCCCTCACCGAGGAATTAGCAAGGGTTGTTTGGACTTTCACAGCTGGGGAAGAAGGGAGCGTTCACCAAACCCTCATCCCTTTGAGACAAAAAAGCACACACGCCCAAAACCTC
>NW_021886788.1:0-671 GCF_006229205.1 Suricata suricatta
GACCCTGCGGTCATCCGAAGGCCATGTCAGGCAACGCTGTGTCCAGGTTGTGAGTGTGTATATTGACCACATGCACATAACTCAGTGTATATGTGTATGTATGTATCTGTGTGCACATATGCATGTGTGTAGGTACACGTTTATATAGACATACACACAGATGTACAAGCTTACATACATCTGTGTAAAAACACAGTTGGGAATGATAAACACCATTGATGATAGTAGTTACCTTAAGGGAAGGAGAGAATACAGTAGAATCTGGGCAGAGAATTTATCTCTTCAACTGGGTGGTGGGGACATGGCTGTGTTCCTCATAGATCCCCCCAAATGGAAGCCCTTGCCCCTCTATTGCTTTGATGACCTCTGGGAGGAGACACCCTACGTGTCCCTGAGGAGGTGCTGGCCATCATGACTGGGAGAGGCTCTGGCATGTAGGAGACAGATCAGGAGTGTGCGTCCAGGCACTGGCCATTACCAGTGTGTTCCTGTAGACAGAACACTTCCCTGCATGGACATTCCACATCCTCTTTGCAAAGTAGGAAGGATAATCCCTACTTCAGTGGTAGCCATGGGGAATAGGTAACACAGTAGTAAGTGTATTTTGTAAACCCCGGGGCAGTGCTGCCCAAGAGAAGCAGAGTGCGAGCCGTAAAGGTGTGCCATGAGCC
>NW_021886789.1:0-671 GCF_006229205.1 Suricata suricatta
CAATAAATTTGGCAAGAAAGGAATGCACCTCAACATAATAATGGCTATATATGACAAACCCACAGCTAACATCATGATCAATGGTGAAATGGTGAAAGCTTTTCCTCTGAGATCAGAAAGAAGACAATGGCACCCACTGTCACCACTCCTATTCAACATACTACTGGAAGTCTTGGCCAGACAAATCAGGCAAAAAGAAGAAATAAAAGGAAATTTTTCAAAATGGAAAAGAAGAAGTAAAATTTTCTCTGCAGATGACCTGATCTTATATACAAAATCCCTGATGACTATACCAAGAAACTGTTAGAAGTGGGTGGCTCAGTCAGTTGAGCATCTGACTTCAACTTAGGTCATGGCCTCATGGTTCATGGTACAAACCCTGTGTCAGGCTCTCTGTGGTCAGTGCAGGGCCCACTTTGGATTCTCTCTTTGTCCCTTCCCCACTTGCACTCTGTCTCTCAAAAAAATAAAGAAAGAAAGCATTTAAAAAAGAAATTGCTAGAACTAATTAATTCAGTAAAGTTGCAGGATACAAAAGCAACATACAAAAATCAGTTGAATTTCTATACACAGACAACAAACTATCTGAAAATGAAATAGAAAAAATTTCATTTACATTAGCATCAAAAGCAATAAAATAATTAGGAGTAAATTTAGTGAAGGTGGCAAAA
>NW_021886790.1:0-671 GCF_006229205.1 Suricata suricatta
AGAGATAGACAGCACAAGCAGGAGAAAGTCAGAGGGAGAGGGAGACACAGAATCCGAAACAGGCTCCAGGCTCTGAGCTGTCAGCACAGAACCCGATGCGGGGTTCGAACCCACGAACCGCAAGATCATGACCTGAGCTGAAGTTGGACGCTTAACCAACTGAGCCACCCAGGCGCCCCTCTCTGGCTCTTTCCACCATGTACTCCCACTGCTCCCCATGACCATACCCGAGTCAGTCTTTTTCACTATTTTGAACTTTCTGGACTCAGACACTTGGATCTTGATGTTCCCTGCCCTTGAACTGTGCCAACCCTTTCTCTCCAAAAGAGGCCCCACGCTGGCTGCATGGGAGGGAAGGGTAGTGAAGTGGAAAGTATTCCGGAATTAGTTCTAATTCTGGCTCTGCCCCTTACTCATTGTACTTCACCTCTCCCTCCCATGTAAACCACACGAGGTACTTAGAAAGATTAAATAAGAAAACAGTCAAAACGTATCGCCTGGAACTTGACACATTTAGGGTCAGGCGGTGGTGATACGGCAGCGCTCCAGACAAGATTCCTGCTCCCAAGGAATTTAATTTCTCAGAGACTATAAGCAATAAAGCAAATATGTATGTTTAATTAGGTGCTCAGAGAAGATAAAAGAGAAAAAATGTTCAGGAAAGTGACTGA
>NW_021886791.1:0-1451 GCF_006229205.1 Suricata suricatta
ACTCCTCCCAGGTCCCCTAACCTTTAACTCCCTCCCCTCCTTCCTTTACTCCAAGGGGTGACATACAGAAACACTCATGGGCTTCGGGACAACTCTCCTGCTGAGGGACCTTCGTTCTTCCTCCCTCTGGGCTTGTGAGCCTCCCACACAGCACCACAGAGTTTGCATTAGGAGCCCTCTTAGCAGCCTGGCCACTGCCTGCCACACAGTCACTACCTGAGCTCTCAGGAACGCCTCCTGTCCTGGAAGCTGGGAATACATGGACCTGTCGAACATGATTTCAGCCTCACTCACAATCAACACCTTCTTCTGCAACGTCTATAAAACAGAGGGGGCACAGATGAGGAACCAGCACTGGGAAAGGCTCAGAGTTCAAGGAATGTCCTGGCTGGAAGGACGACACAGACATCATCTGGTGGCACCTGAATCCTGGGGAGGGACTCTGCTGTTGGGCCTACACACCTGGCTGGCCCAGCCGAAGCTGAGGTTGCCCTTCAGGATGAAGTCAAGTTCCTCCTGGATGCCAAAGGAGGGCAGGTCACAGCGGAACCTCATGCAGTCAGCAATGGAGCAGTTCTAAGGACAGGAGATGAATGGAGTTGAGGAGGGTCTTAATTTAGGCAAGAACCACAGCAGAAAATAAAGTCTGTCAGGTTTGGGGTTGGGAATCGATGAACAATTATAGGACATGTATATAGATCTGCAACCTAGCAAGTGCATTTCTCTCTATCCCCCAATATGCAGCTGGTCCTGCAATGGGAATCCAGGGTCTTTCTCACCAGTACAAGACTCTCTGGATTCTGGGTCAGGAAGTCAGGATGCTGAGGAGGCTCCCTCTCTGACACACAGGAGAGATTCTAGTGAGAGAGAAATATCCACAGAATGACAACATTTCACTGGTAAGACAGTGTGAGGCACTGTGGGGTCAGACTCCGTAGAGTTAGGAAAGGCAAGCAGGCACCTGAGAAGAAGCCACCTTGGCCACATCCCACACAGGCACACCATCCAGCAGGATGGGAACCCAGAAATTAATGCTGATGGCCAGATCTCGCTGACTCAGGTTATTCACCTGCAGAAAATTGAGACAGAACGTTATTGGGGTCCCCAGAGCATCCCAAATCCTACTCCTTTCCTGGATCTAGCCCTCTGCTCTCTCTCTCTGTCTTTCCCACCAGTGCCCAACATTAGCAGCACCATGGGAGGGAAGCTATGGAGGCTCCCTGGCTTCTCACACGATAACGATGCTCAGCTTCTTTCTTGCTCTTCTCCTGAGAAGTTGAAAAGTTGAAGTACTTGGTAGATTCTTCCTGCCTGGAGAGAGAGGGCTTGTTGGTGAGAAACTGCCCTGGAGCCATCCTCACATGTGCCCCAGCCATCTGCCAAGGGCTCTGCGGGCCCAGCAGAACAACCAGGGAGATAACTGTGGTCCCCTCACGCCTGCGCGGACTCAG
>NW_021886792.1:0-671 GCF_006229205.1 Suricata suricatta
GAGCCCCACATTGGGTTCTGTGCTGACAGCTCAGAGCCTGGAGCCTGTTTCAGATTCTGTGTATCTCTCTCTCCCTCTGCTCTTCCCTTATTTGCACTCTGTCTTTCTCTGTCTCAAAAATAAATAAACAAAAAAATTTAAAAAAAGATTTCTTCATATATTTTAGATACAAATCCTTTTTCAAATGTGTGACTTGCATATATTTACTCCCAGTCTATTTAACAGTGTCTTTCAAAGAACCAATGTTCTTAATTTTGATGAAGTCCAATTTATTACTTTTGCTTTTGGTGTTGTAACTAAGAAATCTTTGCTTTACAAGGTCACAAAGACTTTCTCCTGTTTTCTTCTAAAAGTTTTATGTTTTGGGGTTTTATTTAGATTTAGGTCTATGATACATTAAAATTTTTTTAATGTTTATTTATTTTCGAGAGAGAGAGAGAGAGAGAGAGAGAGAGAGAGAGTGAGTGTGTGAGCAGGGGTGGTGGGAGGGGCAGAGAGAGAGAGGGAGACACAGAACTTGAAGTGGGTTCCAGACTCCACACTGTTAGCACACAGACTGCTTCTGGGCTGGAATTCACAAACTGTGAGATCATGACCTGAGCCCAAGTCGGACACTCAACCGGCTGAATGACCCCGTGCCCCTGTGATACATTTTGAGTTAATTTTTGTAT
>NW_021886793.1:0-671 GCF_006229205.1 Suricata suricatta
CTCACGAAGGGAGGGAGAGAAACCCGATGCCAGGCATCAGGTGACAGGCAGAGAGACACCTGTCCCTGGTCCCTCACTCTTGTCTGCAGTACTTGCCAAGGCACCCACGAGTGCAAGAAGAGGCTGGGCGCCGGGGGGCGGCAATGACTCAGGCCACCCCTGCCAGCCTGGAGCTGGTGGGAGAAAGAAGACACAGTCATCCCAGTGGGAGTGGAGTCAAAACCCAGGAAGCAACACTGCGGGGATGGGGAGACAAGGCAGCAGGAGACTAACTCTCATTGCTGGGGCTTCAACGGCAAGTGGGGGACACGGACAAGACAGACCAACAGAGCAGTGGGCAGCGGCCCCTGGGAGGGGGAGGTGTGACAGGGTGGGAGCAGGCATGGCAAGATCCAGGGCACCAGGAGGCAGTGCCCGGGAGGGGGAGAGGGAGCGGGAGCAGGAGGCAGGAGTCCCTGGGGTTAGGCACAGGGCACTGGTCGGGCGAGGATTCTATTCTGCTGGAGTGGGGTCTCTTGGAGACCCGGCCGGGGAGCCCGCTGTGTCCCCTAGGGAGCAGCCTGTCAGAACTGGCGCACCAGAGGTGACGAGTGACAGTGACGTCTGAGAGCGTGGGGCAGCCCCGAGCCAGGGGCCTGGGTTCTGAACCCCTTCCTAATCCCCTCCATTAG
>NW_021886794.1:0-671 GCF_006229205.1 Suricata suricatta
AAGTACTCTCTAAAAATGTCAGGGTCTTAAAAGATAAAAGACTGAAGAACTGTAATGGATAAGGAGCTATGACAAAAAAGGCAATGTGAGATCCTGGATGGGATCCTGAAGTGGAATAAGGACAACAGTAAAACAAAACAAAACAAAACAAAACAAAATGGTGAAATCCAAATGAAGTCAGTAATTTAGTTAATAATATTGTACCAATGTTAATTTTTTGGTTTTGATACATGCACTATGGTTATGTAGGATGTTGCCATTATGGAAAGCTGAATGGATGATATGTGGGAAATCTTCATACTGTTTTACAACTCTTCTGTATGACTTATTTCAAGATAAAGGTTTTAAAAAAATAATCTGCCACATGAAAGATGGTTAACGGGGCATGGGGGCAGATATTAAGCTGTCACACAGAAGCTTCAAGGAAGACATAAGGGCCGATTTCAAAAATCTGAAGGAAAGCCATGGAGAGCAGGAATTCAATTTGCTCGGTACTGGCTTAATTGCTAGAATTGAGACCATGTTTAGAAACTAGTTGGAAACAAATTACAGCTCACTAGGAAATCTTACAACAGACATCATGTTCCAAAGATGGAATGGGCCATCCCAGGAGACAGTTTTGTTAGACTGTGAAGCAAGGGCTTCATGACCCCTCCTCAGGTCCACTTTAG
>NW_021886795.1:0-671 GCF_006229205.1 Suricata suricatta
AAATATTTGGAAATTAAATGACATATATTTTAAATAACCAGTAGTCAAAACTTTTAAAGAAAATTAGAAAATATTCCAAATTAAATAGAACACAAAAACAGAACATATAAAAATGTATAGGATATAACTAAAGCAGTGATTAGAGGGAAAATATATTGTACTGCATAACTATATTAGAAAAAAAGAACTATCTATAATCAATAACCTAAGCATCCATATTAAGAACATTGAAAGGGATGAACAAATTAAACACAAATCAGGAAAAAGGAAGAAAACAATATGAAGTAGCAGTCATTGAAATAAAATGACCAGCACACCTGAGTGGCTCAGTCTATTGAGTGTCCGACTTCTGCTCAGGTCATGATCTCACAGCTCAGCTTGAGTTCTGCATTGGGCTCTGTGTTGACAGCTCAGAGCCTGGAGCCCATTTCAGATTCTGTATCTCCTTCTCTCTCAGCCCCTCCCCCACTCGTGCTCTGTCTGTCTGTCTCTCTCTCTGTCAAAAAATAAAATAAACATTAAAATTTTTAAAAATAAATGACAAAATGCTGATTCTTTGAATAGATAAGTAAAATGTATACAGAATTTTAGAATTACTAATTTTAAAAAAAGACTGAAGAAAAATAATACCAGAATTAAATAACTTTAATACTTTAATGAAATGGACATTT
>NW_021886796.1:0-671 GCF_006229205.1 Suricata suricatta
TTTTTTTTCTGGGGGTGCCTGGGTGGCTGACAGCTAGCTCAGAGCCTGGAGCCTGCTTCCGGTTCCGTGTCTCCTTCTCTCTCTGCCCCTCCCCTTCTCATGCTCTGTCTCTATCAAAAATAAAAAACATTAAAAAAATTTTTTTTAATAAATGTTAAAAAAATTTTTTTAATAAAACTTTTTTCTGAAGTCTACTAGTTTCTTATGAATTATCCTTAGCATGCAATATAAAATAAACTTATAGACACTATATTTTACTACATGGTAGTGTTTTTAACTTTTGCTACTTTGAATTAACTTAAAGTTACCTTTAAACTTTTCTATCTAGGAAATCATTTTAAGATTTAATTCCTTTATTTTAGGTTTATTTGAGAGAAAGAACACCGCACAAGCTGGCTAGGGGCAGAGAGGAGGAGACAGAATCCCAAGCAGGCTCCACACCATCAGTGCAGAACCCGATGTGGGGCTCAAACTCACAAACTGTGAGATCATGATTTGCGTCGAGGTTGAGAATCAGACGCTTAGCTGACCATGCCACCCAGGTGCCCCAACATCTAATTCTTTAACTACTAATGGGTATAAAACTACAACCCATAAAAAATGAAAAATTTCAAATCTCTAACTAAAAGGGCAAGGGACACCGCAGTTTGTCCCCCCACCGTATTTCACCC
>NW_021886797.1:0-671 GCF_006229205.1 Suricata suricatta
CCTGCTGGAAAGGGGTGTAAATTCGGGTTTCACTAAATAAACTGCCTTGTATCACACTGCAGATATTCCCTAGCACTCGGCTGAGCTCCCATCCTTTGTAACCACTATTTTGGAAGTCTTTTATATAGTCTTAGCATCTCATTCTACATTTTATAACAAGGTCAATTAGGTCCCTTTGGTTAAACACTGGTGTCTTTTCAGGAGGTGGTCCTGCCAATGTGATTTTAAAGTCAGGTTTATAGAGTGCAAGCAGTCAGGTAGTAAATGGGCCATATATGCATGGAAACCAGAAGAATTCAGGATCTAGTCCCCAGTTTTATAGGTAAACAAATAAACATCCAATCAGAATTAGGATCTAACACCCATAAAAGTATGTTACTGAAACCTTTTTTTTTCTATAATCACCCTCATTTCTATAAAAGATAGCCAAATTACGACTGTTTTAACAAACTTCACCCAAATATTTACATACGTGCAATGAGACTAGTGACTGGCCATTTAGGTTCTTTTAAATCTGCTTTTCTGGAACTTCTCAGAAAGAATTTCAGTTGGAACCTTTAACAGCCTTTGGAGGCCAGAAGCCAAGTCACATACTTGCCATGAGACTCACCTGCAACACGTTTAATTTGAATTAATTCCTCTCTTCTTGAGGTCCCCAAGTGATCTTCCTT
>NW_021886798.1:0-671 GCF_006229205.1 Suricata suricatta
CTGACGGGTGGGTGACTCTCCTCCAACTGGTGATTCAGGGCTCCCTTCTTTAACAAGCCACAGCCCCACCATTTCTTGGGAGTGTAACCTCCGAAGTTCCCACCTGCCTGGAGGAAAATGCATGGGAGGCTTGGCTGGGGCTACGGAATTTATGCTCACGTTTCCTTGATTGAAACTCAGCCACTCGGCCACACCTAGCCGTCTGAAGGTCTGGAAACACTGCCTTATTATGTTCTCTACGCCTACCTCCAATCCTTGCCGAAAAAGGTCAAAGTTTTGGCGAATGCAGATCCGATCTCTGCCATGCCTGTGCTCAATGAAATCATTTGATTCATGATTTGCATTTTTGCCCCCGACAATCCATTGTGTGTATTGAAGCGACAGTGGTCAGTGCAGTTCTAGACGTTAAGGCTTTCTCACTGCAGTAAGAATAAAACCAAACCCTCTCCCATGCCCCGCAAAACCCTGAGCGGTCAGAAATTTGCTTTCATGGTATCCTCCATCTTGTGCCTTCTTCCCTCAACCCACACGTGGAACTCTTTCCTAAGAAGACATTTTAGAGAACTGACAAGTAAAAATATATATATTTAAGGTGGATATGTGATGATTGATGTACAAATGCACTGTGAATGATTACCACAATCAAGCTAATTCACATCTCCATTCCCCTA
>NW_021886799.1:0-671 GCF_006229205.1 Suricata suricatta
TCCTCAGGGGATGGCCACTGCTCTCCTTCCCTCACTCTGAGCTGAGCACCACTTTTCTTTGACTACTTTGTCTTCATTCTTCACTAAGAGAAAAGTAGTTTCTTAAAATTTAACACCCAAGCACAGAGCCTTGGCCTGCATCATGGTGGACTCAGTACCTGCTTGCGTACATGCAGCATGCACACATACTTGCATGCGAGCGAGCCCACAAACACACTCAAATACGCCGTCTCCTTCCGAGCCCTTCAAAACTTGGGTCATAAAAATGGTCATCACTTTCTAAGTCTTCTTTTTATATTATGCATAATTTTAGCACGCTTGTCTCATTTCGAGTCAGGTCGTGAATTATGCACTTAAGAAATTTAAGCTTGACTTTTAGTTTGCCATGGCCAGATAACATATCTGAGTGAGACCCTTTCCCTACCTGGCCTCTGGCTTCTTCATCTAAGACCTGGGAGAATTGGACCACATAGACTCAAAGGATCCTTCCTGCTGACTTACCACTTAGGTGCCCAAAGTTGAATTGTTCATATTCCTGGTTTCATGAAACACTTTGCTCACTGGTCTGCATGTGACCCTCTTTGGTACTTACTCAGGATTTCATTTTTATAATAACATACCAGCTACCAGGGCACCCAGAACTTTGACAGTATTTTATATCTACTTATGAG
>NW_021886800.1:0-671 GCF_006229205.1 Suricata suricatta
CCCCAGGGGTTGTAATTTAATTGGTCAAGGGTATTGGCCTAGAATAGCTATATATTACTTAACCTAGAAGCTGGCAAAATAGGTCCAAATAGTAACATTTACAATTGCTTATGGCTTTAAATGACTTCTTTAGGAAATCTTATGTTCTCTGTACTTGTTACAGTCTCAGTAATTTAGTGATAGTAACAGCAAATTGTACCATTTTAGAAAAAACATTCAATACACCATGATTAGTAGCTTCTAAATAAATTACTGAACTGAGCTGCAAAATAATACAAGTATATTATTGCTCTCAAGTACAGAGTAACTTGGGCAAGGCTAACAAAATATTGCCCTGATATAGACAAAAGGTCATAGTTGTTTTAAAGGTAAGAACATTAGTAATTAATATTCAAACAGCTTATGTTTCCAAGTTATTTTTTTAAGTTACACAAGTAGTTTAGTACTAAAAAGAAGCCTTCCAACCTTTTACTGCAGATTTGCCTTCAATACTCATTTTGCATGGGCAAAAATCAGCTTAATTCTTGTTAGAAATTTCATGAAAAGAGATTCTAAAAAACACTAATTTGAAGGTTTCAAGTTCAAGTAAAAATAGTAAGGTAGTAAAAACAAGACAAGTAAGGTGAAAGAGAACAAAGTGTATTTCAGGACCAATGTTCATTTATTTATTT
>NW_021886801.1:0-671 GCF_006229205.1 Suricata suricatta
CATGGCTGACTTCTCACCTTGGCCCCGCATAACACAAGAGGCCAACTCACTGGGGCCTCTTGTATAAAAGAGCCCTCCAGGAGCACCTGGCTGACTCAGTGGGTTAAGCATCTGACTCTCAGTTTCAGCTCAGGTTGTGATCTCGCAGTTTCATGAGTTTAAGCCCCATGTAGAGCTCTGCTCTGGCAGGGTAGAGCCTGCTTGGAATTCTCTCTCTCTCTCTCTCTCTCTCTCTCTCTCTCTCTCTCCCCCTCTTTCTCTGCCCCTCCCCCACTCATACTGTTTCTATTTCTCTCAAAATAAATAAGTAACCTTAAAAAGGAAGATATTATAGGAGCGCCTGGGTGGCTCAGTTGATTGAGGGTCTGAGTTCCGCTCAGGTCATGAACTCACAGTTCATGAGTTCAAGCCCTGTGTTGGGCTCTGTGCTGACAGCTCAGAGCCTGAAGCCTGTTTCAAAATCTGTGTGTCTCTCCCTCTCTCTCTGCCCCTCCCCTGCTTGCACTCTGTCTCTCAAAAATGAACATAAAATAAAATAAAATAAAATAAAATAAAGATATAAAAGAGCCCTCCTTACCTGATCACCTAATGCCAACATCATGTTGGGGGTTAGAATTCCAACATACAAATTTGGAGGGAGCCAGACCTATACAATCAGACCATAGCATCCT
>NW_021886802.1:0-1451 GCF_006229205.1 Suricata suricatta
AATAGATTCAATAAAGCCTTACAAAGCGTGGGCTATCTGTTAGGAAAAGTGTCAGTTACGAAAGATTAAGAAATCTTAGGGCCAAGGGAGACATTACAATTTATGAAAACTTGGCTTGAGCCATAAACTTGAGTCCCCAAACTTAAAATGTCAAGACAGCTTAAACTTAATTAACATGAGTTAGAGAAAGAAAAATTTACAACATGCATTTGTGCCCAGGTCTTGGCCACTTAATGCAAATAAAATTGATTGTTTACAGCAATGGTCAGACTGAAATTTTTCATTCTTAGATTAAGAATTGCTTTGTTTCCCTTTTCAGTTTCTTTTAGTTTCTACAAGAGAAGTTTGTAATTTGGACATAAAATAAATGCTAGAAATGAACCATTCATTTGCTATCAAATAACCACTGATGTCATTTTTGACATTAGCTCCTTGTTCATACGTTTGTAGGCAAACTGAGCTGAATTCTACATATGAATCTGCTCGTTTCAGTGGATTCTATTTGCTGGTTGTGTCTCCCCTGAATGCCATTATGGGCTGCAAACACCAGCCCTTTCCAACCCACAGGACATGGTGTGCTTAATCTCACACATCTCGGATTTTCTAGAAAGTCAAACAGGGCTCCATTGATAGGACCAACAAAGGTTCCTGAGGCTACACTGCTCAGGTGTCTGGGACCGCCGAGTTCAGTGAAGTTATGTTGGCTCCATGAATTCACAAATCCTGTACACACTAGCTACTGCTGTAGCAGCAACCTGCCCCAACCTCAATGGGTGAAAACAGCCTTCCTCAGTGTGTCCCGAGACGGCAGGCTGGGGACTAGCTGGTCTCATCTGGACTCGGCTCATTTCCGTGGGGCTTCCCGGAGTGTCTGTAGCTTGGCTTGTTTTCTGGTTTTGGCCTCTTACAAATACGGTAAAACCTTGGGTTGTGAGTAACTTGTTCTTTGAGGGTTCCGAAGGTGAGCAAACATTCCTAATAAATTTTAACTTGCTAAACGAACGAGGTCTTGGCAATATGAGTAGTAGGTGACGCCGAACATCACAGGATCACCACTGAGCCCATAGTTCTTGAAATGCCTTTTGATATACAAGTGCTTTGGATGACAAGCATGTTTCCAGAACAAACTATGCTTGCAAGTCAAGGTTTTACTGTGCGTGTGTTGTCATTCATGGCAGGGTTGAAGGGAGCAAAGGCAGTGTTGCCATAGGAGATGGTCTTTTAATGCTGTCATGGTTCTCTCCCGTCCCCATTAGCACGATCCATCCCCGGTTCCTAGGCATGGGGTGCGTGTTGGGGCGGGAGGCAGAAGAATGGGCCCCTCTCCTGGGTCAGCCGTGTCCTCCATGCTTTCTGCCTACAACCTTCAGGGTATGTCAGAAATTCATCAATATTTCAGTTATCAACACAGTTCCGGATTTGATCCCTCTGTCCATCATCTCTGTCATTTC
>NW_021886803.1:0-671 GCF_006229205.1 Suricata suricatta
AATCAGTGCACAAAAATCTGTTGCATTCCTAGACATCAAGAATGAAACAACAGAAAGAGAAATCAAGGAATCGATCCCATTTACAGTTACACCAAAATCCATAAAATACCTAGGAATAAATCCAAACAAAGATGTGAAAAATCTGTACACTGAAAACTATAGAAAATTTATGGAAGAAATGGAAAAAGACACAAAAAAAATGGAAAAATATTTCATACTCCTGGATAGGAAGAACAAATATTGTTAAAATGTCCATACTATCCAAAGCAGTCTACATATTCAATGCAATACCTATATAAATAACACCAGCATTCTTCACAGAGCTAGAACAAACAATCTTAAAATTTGTATGGAACCAGAAAAGACCCCAAATAGCCAAAGCAATCTTGAAAAAGAAAACCAAAGCAGGATGCATCACAATCCATCTTCAAGCTGTATTACAAAGTTGCAATTATCAAGAGAGTATGGTACTGGCACAAAAACAGACACTCAGAACAATGTAACAGAATAGAAAACTCAGAAGTGGACCCACAAACATATGGCTAACTAATCTTTGACAAAACAGGAAAGAGTATCCAATGGAATAAAGAGTCTCTTCAGCAAGTGGCACTGGGAAAACTGGGCAGCAACATGCAGAAAAATAAACCTGGATTTCTTTCTTACACCAGAAC
>NW_021886804.1:0-671 GCF_006229205.1 Suricata suricatta
AATGTAAAATGTCTTCGGTTTGATTACATATTGGGTTATATAACAGAATGTTCTTTTCCTTAGAAGACACATGATGAGATACTTTGGGGGTGAAGCACTGGGATGTCTGTGATCTATTCTGAAGATGTCTGGTACAAAGAAGCAGTTAATGAATGAGAGCTTCTTGTGATTATGGGACTTTGGGATCTCCATGAGAGTGATTTCTTCAAGGCCGTAGTGCAGCCGAGTGGCTCTGGCACAGGATGATGGCAGGAGCCTTCCTGGAGCCTCCCCTACTCTGCCCAGTCCCTCAAGGGCTCATCACAGTGTTCCCTGACACAGAGAGGGAGCTCCAGGAGGAGGGTGTCTGAGCCAACCCAGCCCGGGTCATAATCATGTTCAGAGCCCAGCCTGCAGACTACTCGTCTGGGAAAGGGAAGACATTAGAGCTGGAAATGACACTTTTAATCCCAGGCTTGCTGGAGGTGGCCTTCCAGGTGCAGGCCTTGAAGAGCAGGTGGTACTTTTGTGAGAACGAACAAGAGATGCTCCTTCCTCAGGGAGACCCAGTCTAAGTTTGGACCCTGGCTGCCCAATCGTACGTAGCAGCCTGACGAATCCCTTCTATGTAATAAGCGTCTCCATTCATTGAGTGCCAGGCATGTTCCGTGACTAATTTTGAAACCTGACCA
>NW_021886805.1:0-671 GCF_006229205.1 Suricata suricatta
AAAGAACAATTTATGCTCTTTCAGTGATTAAGACTTTTATTTGTCACCATTGATTTCATGAAAAATCCAACTCATGTGTACAAATAAAAGCACGACATTATAAATTAGCAAGCTCATTTTAAGCCTAGAATTCTATGATTAAAATACTCAAACCTCAAGTAAACAAGAAGACTGTTATCATAATTGGATTTAATTGTTAAGAATAGCCCTTCAAATATACATGTTCTTATAGCCTGTCGACATTTCGGAGAGAGTATTGGTTAAGAACCTCAAATTCCATTTTTTCATACGATAGATTTTAAAATCAATTTGGTAATAAATATGAGGTGATTTTCTATAAAATATCATTGGTTTTCAAGTGATTCCTCAGAGGGGAGTTTTTTGCTTTTTAGTTTTTTTGTCTTTTGTAGTAATACCTTCCTCACAATTGTAATGGATAGAACAGATGAAGTCCCATCTTTTCCAGGGGACTGAGGCTGTGGACGGGCCACCATCCTGCCCATTCGATCTCTCCCACGTCTGCCGAGATCACTCCTGACGCACGTCTGTAGACATTCAGGGCTTCAAGCACACCATTTGCAAACTGCTGGATCCGTTAGTATCACTGATGAAAATCGATGCGTTTCTTGGAGTGAATGATGGGTTTAAGGAAAAAGTCATCCCAGAAAAGG
>NW_021886806.1:0-671 GCF_006229205.1 Suricata suricatta
AAATTAAAAAATTTGACATTCCTATGGCATTTACTAATGAACAAGTTCTTTCAAAAAACTGAAGAAACTACAGTTTGCTTTCCTGAGACAGCAAACATAACAGACATAAGCTGCGAGATCTGTTAATTAAGAATTTCTCTTTTCAAATCTGCTGCCTGCCAAATGGGTGTCTCAGCCGGTCTGTTGCTGTTTTCTGCTTCGTTGTTTGTGAAGAACCAGGAGGAGCAGCACACACACTGGGATGCCTCTGCGGGGCGGGGGGGTGGCAGCTCTCAAAGCTTTTAAACCACAGAGCCTGGGAGGGACCTTCCCAGAACCCATTCTACCCGATCTGTCCATCCCCGTCCTGTCTCAGTATAGCTGCCCCTTCCTACCTGACCCTCCAGGGGTAGTTGGATGCCCCTCCCACTGCAGCCTGGCCTGGCCCAGTTCCGTTCTTGGTCGCTATTTTAACGGCTGGTCTGTGTGTCTGTCCACCACTAGACGGTAAAACCCTGTGGGCAGAGTCTGGGCTCCAGCTGCTAATGTCTCTCTAGTGCTTAGCCCAGTGCCAGGCACAGACTAGGATCTCCATACATTTTTCATTGAAAGAAAGAATGAATAATAGATGTGAGGCAACTACGGGCAAGGTTCCTTTTGCTGAAATGGAAAACAGAAGCACCTTGAAATTG
>NW_021886807.1:0-671 GCF_006229205.1 Suricata suricatta
ATTGTTTTTACTTTTGCCTTAATTAGCCATTTATTATTATTTTGATTTGTAGCTTGTCATTTTTTCACTGGTTTCTTTTTTTTTCTTTTTGGTAACAACGGACTTGTTTTATTGTGCTTTGCAGACACTGTGTTTCTTACAGATTGAAGTTTTGAGGCAACCCTGCATCGAGCAACTCTGTCAGCGCCACTTTTCCAACGGCATCTGCTCACTTCTTGTCTGTGTTACATTTGGTAGTTCTTGATTTGTCACAATTTTTCATTATTATTACATTTCACAGGGTGACCTGTGGGCAGCGGCCTTTGATGTTACACTAATTGCTTTGGGGCACGTGAGCTGTGCCATATAAGATGGTGAACTTGATCGGTACGTGGGTGTGTGTCCGGCTGCTCTATTGAACAGCTGCCCCCCCCTCCCTCCTCAGACCACCCCGTTCCCTGAGACACAGCAGAATGAACCTGGGCCAGTTAATAGCCCCACCACGGCGTCTGTGTCCGCGGGAAAGGAAGGGCCGCACATCTCCCACCTGAAATCAGAAGCGAGGAACGATCCAGCTCAGTGAGGAAGGCCGTCGACAGGCTGAAAGCGGGGCCTCTTGCACCAAACGTCAGCCACGCTGTAGGTGCAGAGGAGCAGTTCCTGGAGAACGTCGGAAGCGCTCCCCCGGGGCG
>NW_021886808.1:0-671 GCF_006229205.1 Suricata suricatta
TCCCTAAGCAGCCCCTCCCTTCCCCTCCAGTCTTGCTGGAATGAGTATCTGACAACTCGGATTGAGCAGAACCTTGTGCTGAATTGCACGTGCCCCATTGCCGACTGCCCTGCACAGCCCACCGGAGCCTTCATTCGGGCCATTGTCTCCTCCCCAGACGTCATCTCCAAGGTAGTCCCTCCTCCGCGGGAGGCTGCAGTGTGCAGCCAGAGGCGCAGACCCCAGCAGTGGCCCCTCATGTTGGGGACGGGGAGGTGGGGGTTTGGAGGTGTGGCGGCCTGGAGAGCCACGCCCTCACCTGCTGACACCTGTGTCCCCACAGTATGAGAAGGCCCTCCTGCGTGGCTATGTGGAGAGCTGCTCCAACCTGACTTGGTGCACCAACCCCCAGGGCTGTGACCGCATCCTGTGCCGCCAGGGCCTGGGCTGTGGGACCACCTGCTCTAAGTGTGGCTGGGCCTCCTGCTTCAACTGTAGCTTCCCCGAGGTGGGTGCCTGCCCAGCCCTGCCCCTGAGCAAGGCCTATAGCTCTCCCCTGCCGGCACCCCTCTCTGCCACCGCGCACGTGCGCACACACACACACACACACACACACACACACACGGGGTCTGTGCCTCGTCCTCACACACTGCCACCTGGTTGAGCTCTGTGCCTCCCTCCGTCACCCCCTC
>NW_021886809.1:0-671 GCF_006229205.1 Suricata suricatta
CTGACCCACACCTGTCCGCACTTGCACACCACCCACCCAGGTACTCCGCCACACACCTCCCTCCCCTTGATTCTCCTGGAAACACACTCTCTCCGCACAGAAGCACCATAACCCCAAGTGCCTGGATTAAAACACACACACACACAAAGAAGTTTAAAGGAATGGCAAACAAGAGAAGGTCGTTTTTAACTACCTTAGACAAAAGCAAATCTCTAGGATGCCTACAAATCATTTAGGGAAAGTCCAACAATAGAAAGATGGGCGAAGGATATAGGTCAGAGAAACAAAAGACCTCCATCTTATTCCTACCGAGAAAGATACAAACTGACAACTGCAGCAAGAGAGCTGCCTTCGCTCTGAAGCTGGCAAGGACCTGAGTCAGGCGGCACCGGGATCAGGGCAGCCGGCGCAGCCCACGTGTGTTGCCATCGTACAAACGGGGGACCGTGCTTGCAGACCTGGTTCTCTATGGGAAGGCGGCCGCCGCGGGAGCCCCAGGCTCCGTCAGCGAGGCAGTTTGGAGTCCGCAGGGAGAGGAAGGCTTTTCTGCCTGCCCTTCAGTGCTGTGCCTTTTAAATTGTGTACCTTCAGTAACCATGAAAGATACTGTTTCTTTTGTTGATTCTGGAAACTGTTTATTTTAAAAGATTCTTTTCTGAAAAAAAAAAAAA
>NW_021886810.1:0-671 GCF_006229205.1 Suricata suricatta
ACCGCTCGGCCAGGTAGCGGGCCCGCTGCTTGAGCTCCTGGCGGGCCGACACCTCGCCCTTGTCGATGTCCTCGGCCAGGCCGTCGGGGAAGGGCCGCGCCTTCATGTACAGCCGGTTGTGCTTGTTCGGGGACTTGGACAGGCAGAGCACGTTCGACTCCTCGCTGACCGTCTCCCGGTAGGACACCACGGGGTCGGATTTCTGTAAGAAGAGTGGGGAGGGAGGTCAGGCCGGCCTCCAGGGGTCCGCGACCCCCCGGAGACCCGGTCAGAGGCTCTTCCTGATGGGACTCGTGGCTCCCTGCCAGAGCCCCCATGCAGCCAGGCCCCAGTGTTCACCAGCTTTCAGAAAGCAGACCCCTCACGGGGCGCCTGGGGGGCTCAGGTCGTGATCTCACAGTTTGTGGGTTTGGGCCCCACGTCGAGCTCTGTGCTCACAGCTCGGAGCCCCGAGCCTGCCTTCAGATTCTGCGTCTCCACCTCTGTCCCTCCCCTGCTCAGACTGTCTCTCAAATATAAAACCTCAAAATAAACAAAAAGAATGAAAGAAAACAGACCCCTCACGCCCCAAACTCAGACTCTGACGGCGTCTGCACACCGCCTGTTTCCTGACCCCACAATTTATCTGCCAGACACGCACCAAGGGAAGAGGCCGAAGGACCCTGCAGGGG
>NW_021886811.1:0-671 GCF_006229205.1 Suricata suricatta
TACATAGGAGCCTCTGGCTGGATCAGAAACTTGTCTCAGGACCAGGATATTCTGCGATAACTCCACCATCGATTGCTCACTGTGACTCTCTCGCCTGCCCTGATTTTGTGATCTACTGTCTATTCTAGTGGACAATACGTGTCATCCCTTTCATCACTGCCCTGCTGTCTGCTTTGGATTTTAAAATATGCTTTCTCCTAATTATGTGCCTTTCTTGTGTTGATTCCTCGCTAGGTCCTCCACTTTCAGCTCTCACACTGACTTCTCATTCTCCCAAAGCTGCAGAGACACTGGCACCCAGCCCCCAGCAACTCCTGCTCTTTCTTCTAAATGACAGAGAGTATAAAGAAAGAACCAAGTCTGCAGACATTGTGGCCCAGGCAGCTGTGGCCCATTTAAACAGAGTTAACCTTCCATTTGAATCTCAGGAAACCTGGACCATCACCAACCCCCCCCACCGCCCGCTCCCCGCTCCGATATGCAAAGTTGTTATTTATGCCATAGAACAATAAACAAATTCACCCAGTGAAGCTGCCCTAGTGAATATTTAGCAGTATAAAACTTGTACAAACTGCCTCAGTAAGTTTTCTTCCAGAATGGTAATATATTCCTTAAGGTATAAACTAGCATATTTCAGACAAAATTTCCACAAGATTTGAGATAGCAATTTG
>NW_021886812.1:0-671 GCF_006229205.1 Suricata suricatta
GTCATACTGTGGTGTGGACAGACGTGGGTGGTGTCATACTGTGGTGTGGACAGACGTGGGTGGTGTCATACCGTGGTGTCTTATGGGTGGTGTGGACAGACAGGGATGGTGTCATACTGTGGTGTGGACAGACGTGGGTGCTGTCATACTGTGGTGTCGACAGATGCGGGTGGTGTCATAGGAGTGGTGTGGACAGACATGGGTGGTGTCGTACTGCAGTGTAGACAGACGTGGATGGTGTCGTACCGCGGTGTGGACGGATGGGGAGTGACTCTCTGGAGAAGGCCTTCAGATGCACACAGCCTGTATGTGGACAAGCCGACCTCCTGTCCCCCTCCCTCAGGCGCCCCCAGATGCCCGTGTGCCGGACACGAGTATTCTTCCCGCCTTCAGTTCAAGATTGAAATTACTGTTTTTATAGCTACGACATTCCTGTTGGTTTTATTGTTAATGATGGAAATAATAGCTAATGTTTAGTACCATGAGCTGAGTGTCTCCCACACATCATGTCATCCATCCTCACCACAGTCCTCTGAGGTAGGAAGTGTTGCTAGTCCCATTTTTCGTGGGAAAACACTGGGAACAAAGGTTAACATTCTTGCCCAAGGTCACGCGGCTGCATGCAGTGGAGCCGGACGCCATCCCCGGACCCCGGGGCAGCGCCCCGACGT
>NW_021886813.1:0-1451 GCF_006229205.1 Suricata suricatta
ATGCCTTAGAAAAAAGCAAAACCTGCCAAAACCTTGATTTTGGATTTCTAGCATACAAAGCTTGAAGAAATAAGTTTCTGCTGTTTAAATCACTCATTCTGTGGTATTTGTTACGGCAGCCAGAGCAAATTAGCACAGACACTGTTATAGCATATATGTTACTAAACAGACAAAGAGAAAGCAGATTTCACCTTTTGAGGTTTAAAACATAATTATCAAAAAATACAAATGTACACATAATGATACAACTCTGGAGCCACAAACACGGAAGGGGCTAAGAGGATGAAACTCCAGGAAGCTATAAGGACAAAGAGTAAGGGAGCCTGGTCTGGTCTGGGGAGTCACCACAGAGAAAATTTGTCATTGAGAATTTAAAAATAATGAATGCTAACTAAATGCATTTGGTGGCAGGACCATGAGAGGAAAAGAACAGCTTTTGAAAAGGTGCTACTCTACGACACAGCTAGGTTCCATGGAGGAATTAAATAAAGGCGTATGTGCCTCTCTACCACATATGACAAGGGAGAAGGTCAAAGTTATGTTGATTTTGTGGACCATATTAAGAACATGGAAATGAGAGGAAAAGCCTTTAAGGATACAGTCTGGTGAAGGAATAATGGTTCTATTTCTAAAGGTTAAGGTAGAAGCAGGTTTTTTAATCCTCCCAATGAATTGACATATACGCATAACAGACTCACCATTGATGGTGTATTGTTTCAGAGATATTTGACTGCAAGTAACATAAATCATGAAACTTATTATGTTGCTCATAAAAGGAAACCCTGAGCTAGAGTGAACTATAAGATAACCAATTCAGTGGTTCTATAATTTATCAGGGAAAAGGTTCATTCTGCCACTTTGCTCTGCAACTCTCAGTGTTCATTTGATAATTAAACTGGCAAAAAATAATAACTGCTGGCCTCATATTCAGTCAAGAATGCATGCACCTGTTCTTCTGGTTCTCCTAAGAGTGATAATGCAATTTCATGAAGCTTCTCAGCAGACTTCTCTGTACATCACAAAGGTCAGGGGTGAGGTACATGGATATTCTTGGTTGGATAAAATCAAAGAGGAGACAGAATTATAATTGGCTTAGACAAATCACTGATGGCAGAATGGATGATGTGTCTTTATCACAATGAATGCTACTTATAGGTAAAATAAAAATAAACCTTAAAACTACACTCCATCCATAACAGACACAGTGAAAACACAAGGAGAAAGATAAGAGAGCTCCTTCCTATCCTAGGTAGGTTTCCTTGTACAACAATATGGAGAAGGAGGCTGATTCATCCCTACTATTCGAAGATCACCAAAAGATTGAGTCTGTCCTGCCTCATTTTATAATATGTGAATCACAGTGAGTCAAAATAATGGAACCCATTAAGTATTCATCCTGTTGCTTCAAGATAGTTTGGAGAAAATACTTCAGATCTTTTCTTTCTGGGGCT
>NW_021886814.1:0-671 GCF_006229205.1 Suricata suricatta
TCCTCTGACTAGGGGTGTCTGGCCAGGACCCCGACCAGCCAGTCTTGATCTAGCCCACAAGTTATTACAACATCACAAAAACCACTGCAGTGCATGTGAAAATATTCAGCCACCATCATCCCTGAAACCGACCAGTATCAGTTTGACAGAGAGGAGGAGTCTAAGAAACAGCAATAAATTGTTATGAATTATCTGAATTAAATGTTCACATGGGTTTTTTAGGATAGAATTATTGCTTTAAGAAAGGCAGGCTTGAGTTTTTGTTGTTGTTTTGACATGGTTTTAAGAATAGTTAATCTTCACAAAGGAGAGGAGCTGGAACAAAGAATTATGAATTAGACATTTGGCACAATTGCAATAAATAGCTTAGAATTAAGATTTTAAAAACAAACTGCAAGTATTGAGGTCAAATAGGTCAAAGAAAAGACTGCACATCACTGGAAAAGCAATTAGAAAGGTAATGGACCTGCCTTAAGTAAAATGCTCCCTTGCCTGACAAAGCCCATGTAGACCCCGAATGGGGTGGGGGTGGGGGACTGCAGTGTTGATTATCACATTGTGCTATCACTGTGTCTTTCATTTCAGGATCCTGGCCTTTAGCAAAATGGCCGCTCAGTGTACATCTGTCTAGATCCAGATGCCAAGACACCAGACGATTAATTCTATTGGGC
>NW_021886815.1:0-671 GCF_006229205.1 Suricata suricatta
TGAGTGTCATTGCAACTACTGTATTGTAAAGGATGGAAAATAATTGCATATGTTATAAAAATATGAAACTTTATAAAGTAAAAAAAATAATATAAAAAAAGAAAAAAAAAGAAATGAGGAAACAGAAAAAAAAATGTTCTGGAGAATTCTAGGGTGCAAACCTTTTCCTTCACCAATCAACTTCTTTCCAATCCGTATTACTTTCTTAGCAAAAACTGTCTCAGAGAGCTCTCCCCCAGTCCGTGCTAAATGTACTCTACTCCCCATAATTCCATTTCCTCCTGTTCTTTGCTTACAACTGGTGGGACCAAAGGGAGAAACATGACCTAATTAGGGCATTTTTTCTCCCAGGAATTTGAATTGGTGTTAGAGAGACTTGCTCATTTCACTGTAGGTATGGGGTTTATAAGGATATCTGAGTGAACATGAGCATGTTTGGGGCATATGCTGATAAACTGACTAGTGGAGCTAAGATGAAGGAAGAGAGAAGAAAAATCAGACAGAAAAGAAGCAAGAATCAGACATTTGGATACAGAGAATGGAAAGCGGAAAGTAAATACCTTAGTTCCCAACAGTTTTATTTCTGGTGTTAGTTCCTCAGTTCTTACCGCATTTTACTTTGGGATCTATGAAGTACCTAGTTAATCTTCCAATAAATGTATTTTTTACCT
>NW_021886816.1:0-671 GCF_006229205.1 Suricata suricatta
GTCCCTTCCCCTTTCCTACCTGTGAGCTGCCTTCAGTAGACTTTGAAAGCAGTTACCCTATAATAGCTGGCTCCCACTAGCAGTACTACCCCTGCATGAAAAAGTCATTACGTTTCTTCCACAAAAACCCTGAACATAATTCATTAAATTTCTTGACCATCAACCTCCTCACCATAGTACACAGCAAGACAAGAAAAAATTAATTCAGAGTAAGATAAGGGCTTCATTAAAGCAACTGCCAACATATTCTTTTCTGAAATTGTGCAATTGCAAGAAAGATTCAGGTTTTTAAATATTGATGTAATCTTTTAATGTGAGACTCAGTGGGGCACCTGGGTGGCTCAGTTAAGTGTCTGACTCTTGATTTTGGCTCAGGTCATGACTCCAGGGTCGTGGAATTGAACCCTGAATCAGGCACTGGATGTGGAGCCTGCTTCAGATTCTCTCCCCCCTCCCTCTGCCCCTTCCTCACTCACACACTCTCTCAAAAGAATAAATAAAATAAAAATCAGTGGTCACAGTACTTTTAAGAAACTATGCATTATGAACATAGCCATCCCCCACTGATTATTACATGTTATAAAATGATATAGCCTTTTTGTTTGCCCAACGGTGCTTACAAGTTTGTCTAATTGTTTAAAAAATGGTCTGTAATAATGACAACATAAAGC
>NW_021886817.1:0-671 GCF_006229205.1 Suricata suricatta
GAGTGTCATTGCAACTACTGTATTGTAAAGGATGGAAAATAATTGCATATGTTAAAAAAATATGAAACTTTATAAAGTAAAAAAAACCAATAAAAAAAATAAAGCAAAAAAAAAAAAAGAAATAAACTTAACCAAGGTGAAAGACTTGTACAATGAAACATAAAACACTGCTGAAAGAAATTACAGGAGACACAAATAAATGGAATGACATGCCACATTCATAGACTCCAAGACTTAATTACTGTTAAATGTCTATACTATCCAAAGTGGCCCAGAGATTCAATATAACCCCTATCAAAATTCCAATGACATTTTTGCAGAAATAGAAAAACTCATCCTAAAATTCATATGGAACCCCAAAGAACCCTAAAAATCCAAGGTATTTCTAAAAAGAAAGGCGCATTCTCCTTGACTTGAAAACATACCACAAAGCTATAGTAATCGAAGAAGTGTGGCAGCTGCATATATACATACACACACACACACACACACACACACACACACACACAACACACTCACCAATGGAACAGAATATCGAGTCCAGAAATAAACCCAGTCATATATGATCAACTGATCTTCCACCTGTCTGCCAGCTCTACACAACGGATAAAGGATAGTTTGTTCCAACAAATTGTGCTGGGGGAACTATATATCCACGTGCAAAAGAATAA
>NW_021886818.1:0-671 GCF_006229205.1 Suricata suricatta
GTGCCTTGGTGGGCCAGTCAATTAAACATCTGCCTTTGGCTCAGGTGATGATCTCACGGTTCATGAGTTTAAGCCCCACATCAGGCACTCTGCTGTCAGCATGGAGCCTGCTTGGGATCCTTTGACCTCCTCTCTCTCTGCCCCTCCCCCTCTTGCACTCACATGCGCTCGCTCGCTCTCTCTCTCTCTCTCTCTCTCTGTGTCTCAAAAATAAACATTCACAGATATAATTATTATGTAAATTACAAACTCTCTAAGTTAAAGTTTAATACATAAATATAAAAATAGAAATATAGAAATATATAGTTATTATTACAATCAAAGGCTGTCATCATTGTAAATGGCCATGCTCTGTGATTTTAAAATACATGAAGTTAAATCTATAGGGCATTAAAAATATGAAAAGTTTTAGAGGACTTTTTAAATAACTCATAATGATACATTATATCACATTTAATACACATGAGGCTAAATCTAAAGTTTCAGCTGAGGCACTGAGATATGATAGATTTCTGATACTTAATGAGTTGTGAGATATACCAGAATGCACTAGTGGAAAAAATATCCGATAACTGAGTTCCCTGCCTTCACTTGCTAGGGATATAGCTTGACTGAGGGGGGAAATGGAAGGAAAATTGTAAAGGAGATGCTGGGGAGAGGTGCTGTTATGA
>NW_021886819.1:0-670 GCF_006229205.1 Suricata suricatta
TTTGGAGGGTTTTTAAATACGCATTCAAGTTTTAAAATGTCTATAGAAATATTCAGGTTATCTGTTACCTTTTGGTTGAGTTTTGTTATATAAAAATATCTTGCTGTCAAGAAAACGACATTTTATTGATGAAATAGCTAGAGGATATAGGCCCCTACATAACCCTGTGGTGTAGACGAAGAGAAGCATTGTACTGCAAGCAATGTCATCATGATCCTAGATATACTCCATTATATGGCCAGATTCCAAAGGACATGGAACAGTTTCTATTCTATAGGAGGAAGGACCCAGAAACAAACAAACAAACAAACAAACTTGAAACTGAAAAGTTGTCAGGGTCTTAAGCATATTGCTGTGATTCAGAAAACACCTTTGGTCATCGCAAGAATTCAGTGTATAGTGAGGTGTTCGATCTGAACTTCACACCCAGAGATTGAATCAGCATGAGGGGAGGGGGACTGCCAGCTGGGAACATATTCCATGCCTGCAAGTTGCATAGACACCCTGGAAAACGGACCATGTTAGAACCAAGATCCAAACCTTACAAAAAGTTTGACTTGTTAAGTTCCAAGTGTACTTTTTTCTCTGACGGTTTATTTTTATTTCTATTTTTATTTTTATTGCTTTTGTTTTTATTACAACTAAGGTGGGGCTGAGCTTACTGATAAAA
>NW_021886820.1:0-670 GCF_006229205.1 Suricata suricatta
CGGAACTTGAGAAACAATTGAATGCTGAGAATGAACTGAGGGTGGGGGGGAGGGGGGAGGGGGGAAGAGAGGTGGGGGTGATGGTGGAGGGCACTTGAGGGGAAGAGCACTGGGTGTTGTATGGAAAACAATTTGACAATAAAATATTAAAAAAAAAAGATATTTGCAGTTTCAATGTGCAGGAGTCTTCTCCCCAGTCCACAACTTTGCTTTCTACAATTAAAAAATCACCCATGGTTGGGGCACCCGGGTGGCTCAGTCAGTTAAGCATCTGACTTCGGCTCAGGTCATGATCTCATGGTTCATGAGTTTGAACCCCACAACAGGCTCTGTGCTGACAGCTCAGAACCTGGAGCCTACATCAGCTTCTGTGTCTCCCTCTCTCTCTGCCCCTTCCCCAGCTCACATTTTCTCTCTCTCTCTCAAAAATGAATAAACATTAAAAAGTTTTAAAAAAAATGAACATCACCTGTGGTCAACTGAAATCCAGAAGCAGATGATCCTTGTCTTGATGAACCACCAGGGCAGCAGTAGCCTCACACTCTGTCACGTGCCTACGTCACTCACCTCCCTTCAGCTCTTACATAGGCATTTCATCATCTCATATCATAAGCAGAAGGGTGAATGCAGTACAATTAGATATTTTGAGAGAGAGAGGGAGAGAGAGAGA
>NW_021886821.1:0-670 GCF_006229205.1 Suricata suricatta
TTTTGTTCTTGATTCCCTGACCTTTGGGGATGTGTCGAGGAGGAAGTTGCTGCAATTGAGGTCAAGGAGGCTGCTTCCTGCTTTCTCCTCTAGAGTTTTTATGGTTTCCTGTCTTACATTCAGGTCCTTTATCCATTTTGAGTTTATTTTTGTGAATGGTGTAAGAAAGTGGTCTAATTTCATTCTTCTACATGTTTCTGTCCAGCTCTCCCAACACCACCTGTTGAAGAGGCTGTCCTTTTTCCACTGAATTCTCTTTCCTGTTTTGTCAAAGATTAACTGGCCATACACTTGTGGGTCCAGTTCTGGGCTCTTTATTCTATTCCATTGGTTCATGTGTCTCTTTTTGTGCTAATACCATACTGTCTTGATGATGACAGCTTTGTAGTAGAGGCTAAAGTTTGGGATTGTGATGCCTCCCGTTTTGCTTTTCTTCTTCACTATTACTTTGGCTATTCGGGGACTTTTGTGGTTCCATATGAATTTTAAGATAGCTTGTTCTAGTTGTGAGAAGAATGCTGGTGCAACTTTGATGGGGATCGTTTTGAATGTATAAATTGCTTTGGGTAAGAATGACATTTTCACAATGTTTATTCTTCCAATCCATGAGCATGGAATGAATAAATCAAGAGACTATAGATGCTGGCGAGGATGTGGAGAAATGGGCACC
>NW_021886822.1:0-670 GCF_006229205.1 Suricata suricatta
TTAACAAACGTCCCAGGATTTAAATTGTAAATGAGGTCTTTTTATTTGGTATGCTAAGGTAGTTGGAAAAGAACTGTCAAATCATGGTAAACTTTAGGGTGTATTTCATGGGTAAATGCTCTAACTGCTCAAATATAAATGCAATTCCTAAAGGGTTGCTATGTTTTGGTATAAGGTCCTCGCTTGATACTCTGATTGTTGAAGTGTCATGCATCACAGAAGGCCACTTTCCTTGTGTGTGGCATCATAATGATCCTTAACAAAGCCCACTTCTGAGATCTTGTCATTTATAATTGTTCTTATTCTCTCACAAAATGTATTTCAACCTCATATAGATTCAGAAAAAGGACTTTTTGGACAAACACAGGTATTAGACATCTTTAAAATCCTAAAACTAACATGGGTAAAAATTTCCAGAACTAAAAAGTGGCATTCAAACTGAACTATAATCAGAACATGGGATTAAATGAACTGAGGAAGATTATGGTTTTGTGACTCTTGTTGGAAATGTTGCTGGTTCTCTAACGCTTGCTCTTCCAGATTGAGGAAACTTTCGCTTAGGAGAATAGCTATATATTCTCTTGAGATTATATATATATAATTGTTAGGATAGCTACATATTACATAATACATATGTAATATGCAGGAATGTCATAAAGAAGTATTCAAT
>NW_021886823.1:0-670 GCF_006229205.1 Suricata suricatta
AAATGTCCATCAACTAATGAATAGATAAACAAATTGTGGTATATCCATACAATGGAGTGTTATTCAGCCATAGAAAAGCAGTGTGGTACTCTTACATGCTACAACATGGATGAACCTTGAAAACATTACATCACATGTATAAAATGTTCAGAATAAGCGACTCTATAAAGACAGAAAGTAGATTAGTGGTGGCCGAGGGCCAGGTGGGGAGGCATATGGGATGAGGAGTTGGGCAATGAAACGTAAAGAGTATAGGGTTTCTTTTCAGGATGACGAAAAATGCCCTGAAAATGATAGGGGCAGATGGCTGCACACGTCTATGAATATACATAAAAACACCAAGTGCTTTGAAACACTTTGAAAAAATGAGCTTTAAGATATGTTCATTATAATCTCAATTTTTAAAAGCAGTGATTATAAAGTGACTAAAATATGCAGTGCTGGCGTAAGGGTAAACAAACCACAGAAAAAGCCCCCAAAGCACCCCCTCACATAAAGGCATAGGACAACGCTGACATCACAAATCAGTGGAGAAATGCTTTCATCAATAAGGAGTGCTGTACAACTGGCCATATGAAAATTAAAATAAAATTTAATCCCACAGGCATGCCACTTACATGAATTTCAAATAAATTGAAGAGCTCAAGTTTAAAATAAAGTGCAAACTTTC
>NW_021886824.1:0-1451 GCF_006229205.1 Suricata suricatta
AATAGATTCAATAAAGCCTTACAAAGCGTGGGCTATCTGTTAGGAAAAGTGTCAGTTACGAAAGATTAAGAAATCTTAGGGCCAAGGGAGACATTACAATTTATGAAAACTTGGCTTGAGCCATAAACTTGAGTCCCCAAACTTAAAATGTCAAGACAGCTTAAACTTAATTAACATGAGTTAGAGAAAGAAAAATTTAGAACATGCATTTGTGCCCAGGTCTTGGCCACTTAATGCAAATAAAATTGATTGTTTACAGCAATGGTCAGACTGAAATTTTTCATTCTTAGATTAAGAATTGCTTTGTTTCCCTTTTCAGTTTCTTTTAGTTTCTACAAGAGAAGTTTGTAATTTGGACATAAAATAAATGCTAGAAATGAACCATTCATTTGCTATCAAATAACCACTGATGTCATTTTTGACATTAGCTCCTTGTTCATACGTTTGTAGGCAAACTGAGCTGAATTCTACATATGAATCTGCTCGTTTCAGTGGATTCTATTTGCTGGTTGTGTCTCCCCTGAATGCCATTATGGGCTGCAAACACCAGCCCTTTCCAACCCACAGGACATGGTGTGCTTAATCTCACACATCTGGGATTTTCTAGAAAGTCAAACAGGGCTCCATTGATAGGACCAACAAAGGTTCCTGAGGCTACACTGCTCAGGTGTCTGGGACCGCCGAGTTCAGTGAAGTTATGTTGGCTCCATGAATTCACAAATCCTGTACACACTAGCTACTGCTGTAGCAGCAACCTGCCCCAACCTCAATGGGTGAAAACAGCCTTCCTCAGTGTGTCCCGAGATGGCAGGCTGGGGACTAGCTGGTCTCATCTGGACTCGGCTCATTTCCGTGGGGCTTCCCGGAGTGTCTGTAGCTTGGCTTGTTTTCTGGTTTTGGCCTCTTACAAATACGGTAAAACCTTGGGTTGTGAGTAACTTGTTCTTTGAGGGTTCCGAAGGTGAGCAAACATTCCTAATAAATTTTAACTTGCTAAACGAACGAGGTCTTGGCAATATGAGTAGTAGGTGACGCCGAACATCACAGGATCACCACTGAGCCCATAGTTCTTGAAATGCCTTTTGATATACAAGTGCTTTGGATGACAAGCATGTTTCCAGAACAAACTATGCTTGCAAGTCAAGGTTTTACTGTGCGTGTGTTGTCATTCATGGCAGGGTTGAAGGGAGCAAAGGCAGTGTTGCCATAGGAGATGGTCTTTTAATGCTGTCATGGTTCTCTCCCGTCCCCATTAGCACAATCCATCCCCGGTTCCTAGGCATGGGGTGCGTGTTGGGGCGGGAGGCAGAAGAATGGGCCCCTCTCCTGGGTCAGCCGTGTCCTCCATGCTTTCTGCCTACAACCTTCAGGGTATGTCAGAAATTCATCAATATTTCAGTTATCAACACAGTTCCGGATTTGATCCCTCTGTCCATCATCTCTGTCATTTC
>NW_021886825.1:0-670 GCF_006229205.1 Suricata suricatta
GGATCTGTGCTGGCAGCTTGGATCCTGGAGCCTGCTTTGGATTCTGTGTCTCCCTCTCTCTCTGCCTCTCCCCTACTCATGCTCGCTCGCTCACTCTCTCTCTCAAAAATAACCATTAAACATTTTTTTAAAGTAATACAACATCATGTCTTTGACCTCTTCTACTTTACAAACACTTGGTCTATTTGATCATACTGGTGAAAAAGATTGCTGATCTGAATCTTGGATATTTTCTTCCAGACCTAATCTAACACAAATGATTTCCTATCCATGGAGTGTGGTGATTAAAACCTCACTCCTGCCAAAGACAGACATGAAAAAATATAGAAACCACAATAATAAAATGCTTAATGTCCTGATGACTAAATGCGTTAATCCCTCCAGAATAACTAGACAATTCTTTCCCATGTAAAATAGGTGGAGACATTTAACATTTGAACAGCAACAGCTAATGCACTGCTCTTCTCCTCTAGTTGTTGTTTTACTCCCAACTTGCCAAACTCTGCCTTTTATTTGTTGACTTAGCCTTAAACATCCATCAACAATCTTCAAGAGCTTTGTTTCAAAGACTCACAATATAGATATTGCTATAAAAACTGTTTTGCAAATAAATCAACTGTAGTTCAGAGAACTAATACAATTTTTTAAGTTCTGTAGTGACTAAGTTGCA
>NW_021886826.1:0-670 GCF_006229205.1 Suricata suricatta
GAGTGGCTAAAATGAACAAATCAAGAGACTATAGATGCTGGCGAGGGTGTGGAGAGATGGGCACCCTCCTACACTGTTGGTGGGAATGTAAACTGGTGCAGCTGCTCTGGAAAACAGTGTGGAGGTTCCTCAAAAAATTAACAATAGAACTCCCTATGACCCAGCAATAGCCCTGCTGGGGATTTACCCAAGAGAGACAGAAATGCTGAGGCATAGGAGCACATGTACCCCAATGTTCATAGCGGCAATGTCAACAATAGCCAAAACATGGAAGGAGCCGAAATGTCCATCACCTGATGAGTGGATCAAGAAGATGTAGTTTATATACACAATGGAGTACTACATGGCAATGAGAAAGAATGAAATCTGGATGGAACTTGAGGGTGTTATGCTAAGCTAAATAAATCAGGCAGAGAAGGACAAATACCATGTGTTTTCACTTAGAAGTGGAACAGGAGAAACTTAACAGAGGACCCTGGGGGAGGGGCGGGGAAATAGTTGGGGAGAGGGAGGGAGGCAAACTATGAGAGACTCTTGAATACTGAGAACAAACTAAGAGCTGATGGGGGAGAGAGCAAGGGGGTGATGGTCATGGAGGAGGGCTCTTGTTGGGATGAGCACTGAGTGATATATGGAAACCAACTTGACAATAAACTATAAAAGAAAAAAA
>NW_021886828.1:0-670 GCF_006229205.1 Suricata suricatta
GCCCATGCTCGTTCCCTTGGCCGTGGCTGTGCCCCAGAGCCCTGGCCTGGCCCCGCCTGCCCGGTCCCCAAAGCCGGGACCCTCCAGGCCTCCAATGGGCTCAGCCCCCGGACGCTCCCCAACCTTGAGGAAGAACAAGGTCACCTTCCCCGGAAGCTCCCGCCTCTGCTTCTCCTCCCGCTCCAGGCACTGGGCCTGCTGCAGGGGTGAGTCAGCGCCTCCCACGTGCTGCACTCCACACACCCCTGCAAGTCACACACCTGCGTGCCCCACTCTTAGGACCACTGAGGCCCAGGGGCACGCCTAGGCCGGCCCCCTGCTTGAAACAGCCTTTGCGCCGGCAGGGGTGAAGCCGGGTGGGCAGACCTCCCAAAGGGCCTTCTCTGTGCCGCGTCTCACAAAGGCCACACTGTGGCAGCCAGTCTGGGGTGACAGCGGTGGCCGGGCTGGGAAGCCAGAGACCCTATTACCTCCTCCCTGGCTGACTTCTGAGCGTGAGGCAGCTGTGGCAAGTTAGCGGGCCAGAGGGGCGAAGCCAGTGGGGTCGGATGCCCCCCGGATGCCCTCACCCTGAGCCCCAGAAGGGATGGGGGCAGAGGGGACCCTCAGATGGGACTACGTTTAAAATCTCGACATGGGGGAATGACCCTGAATCATGTGGGGGGGGTCC
>NW_021886829.1:0-670 GCF_006229205.1 Suricata suricatta
GCATACTTCAGAGAGGCTGGCGGGGACTCTGACAAGTTTCCACGGCCAGCTTCTCCTGATCTGCACCCCCTTCCGTTCACGTCCGGGTGAGCATGTGGGACCTCGCTCCGCAGAGGCGTCCCCTTCCGTGTGTGCTCCTTGTCGGGCGCTGCGACAGGCCCTCCGGGGGTTCCCATGCGCCCGTTTCAGCCGCCTCTCTCGCCTTCCGCTCTGTGGCTCCGGAAGGGACTCACCCCTGAGGGCTCCTCCCCTGGTAGAGAGCAACTCCGTTGCCTAATTAAACAGTTCTCTTGCCATTTTCTTTGGTTCAGGTGATGTGGTGCCTGATACATGTTCTCTTCAAATTGAAGAATGACTCAAAATGAAAACCCTGCGGAGATATTTTAATATATTTGTAATATAATAATTAGTATGAATACTTAGTATAAATAACATATGTAAGGATATTTTTAGAGTTTATTTATTTTGAGAGAGAGAGCACAAGCAGGAAAGGAACAGAGAGAGAGGGAGAGAGAGAATCCCAAGCAGGCTCCCCACTGTCAGGTTGGAGCCTGATGTAGGGCTCAAACTCACAAACTGTGAGATCATGACCTGAGCCGAAATCGAGTCGGACGCTTAACTGACTGAGCCACCCAGGCGCCCCATAAATATTTAATATCTTCAAATCAGA
>NW_021886830.1:0-670 GCF_006229205.1 Suricata suricatta
AAAAATCTTTTAGACTTTTTTAATATTCTATATATCCATCCACAGGGAGACATTTCTCTTTATAGTCCAAAACCTTAGCAGGTTTATTTCCTATGTATCATCCCTGTGAAGGAAAAGGAGTTGAAAAACTCCCCTACTTACTCACCTATAAACAGTTTTGAATAAAAATGTAGAGGCTACTTGTGAAGAATTTACGTTTTTAGACTTGGGAATGATGAGCCTCCACCCAGGTTATCACTGCCGGCTGATGGTAACCCTGGACCTCAGACAAATCAGCCATTTCCCCTCACCTTATTCTTGGCCCGATGTTCTCTGAGCCCGTCTGTGCCAGGACCTGACTGACAAGAGAAGATGGTGAAAGACTAAGAAGGAATGAGGGACTCTCTCGGAAATGGCTGGAGTTTCACACACTTCTGAAACTTCATTTTGATTGTTTCAAGAGAGAGGCTCCCTCTTTAACCTATCAAAAGATGACTGACAGACTGAAACGGGTCCATTAATCCCTTTTAAAAACTGGCTAAAGGGGCACCTGGGTGGCTCAGTCGGTTAAGCGACTGACTTGGGCTCAGGTGGTGATCTCCCAGTTCATGGGTTCCAGCCCCACATCAGGCTCTGTGCTGACAGTTCAGAGCCTGGAGCCTGCTTCAGATTCTGTGTCTCCCTCTCTCTC
>NW_021886831.1:0-670 GCF_006229205.1 Suricata suricatta
GTATTTGCATTCCTCATTTTGGGACAGAGGAAATAAGTACAGGATGAATCAGTGTTCCTAGGAAATGAACAAGTAAATGTGGGTAAAGTCTCCTTCCACCTGCAGACCCCCCAGGTTTGGGCATCAGCCTATGTTCAGAACCATCCCTCAAGGTTCCCCAGAAAATGTAGTGTTTCTCTTTTTAGAAAGCATGATCCCACTGATAAATGTCTGTACTTTTGGGAACATTTGGGAAAGCCAGGGGAGAAGAGGCATGGCACACATCTAGAAGATTGTAGGTCATTTCCCCAAGGGCTCCAGTCCCTCTCTCAGTCCAGGGGCTCGGAGGCCCCGCCTAGTTTGGGACTCAGCGCTAGAAGAGAGAGTATGGCTCCTCACTATACCAACTACTGCATTTAGCTACTTATGTTTCCTGGTACGCTGCCCCAGTATTTCATTTCTGGACAGACGTGATCAATGATGCATCACCATACATCCCCACAGGTCACATTCTCTGGTTCCATTCTGTCCCTATGACTTACTGGATGATTGCATATACCTCGTCTCTGTGGCTTGAGGCCACTGCTCCTGCCATTCTTTACCCCTTCCCCCATCTTCTCCTGCAATGCAGGACGGCCCACACAGAGCCTGGCAAGGACACTGGTGCCTCCAGCACCAATGCATTTTTAAT
>NW_021886832.1:0-670 GCF_006229205.1 Suricata suricatta
CGAATACAGGCTTCCCCATTGACTAGCCCCTCTGAACTTTGATTTCCCCAACTGAAATGGGGATAAAGAATAGTTCTTATTTCATAAGATTGTCAGAACAAATTAAGGTAATGCATGAAAAATGCATTATCCAGATGCATTAAGTGCTCAGAAAATATTAGCTTTGGTCATTATTGTTTTGGACCTTTCCTGAAAGACCCGGACAAAGACTCTCCTTTGTCTGTCTTCCAGATAAAGTCTGTCACTCTGCTGGTAAAGGAGCCTGTGCTTTACCTACATAAAAGCACAGGCCTGATTTTCTACGTCAGTTTCTTGAATCCTGGGTCCCCAGACCACCTACGTCTAGAACAGCTGGGTGCTTGTTAAAAGTGCAGATTTGTGAGGTCAAACCCAGACTGTCTGAATCAGAAACTCTTGGGGGAGCCCAGAGTCGGTAGTTTCAGTATGGTCCTTAGGTATGCTCCTTCTGCGCGGTGAGGCTTGAGAAACTGCTCTAGATATTTCAATCCAAAAGGTTATCTTTGCTTACTCGGGTTTCAAGGCCTCAGACTCCAGTCACTTTGCCAGGGCCTGCTGGGCTTTGGGGGGGCAATTAGTCAGGAATAGCATCACACTCACCATCTGGCTCCACTGGACTGTTAGACTGAGAACCAGAGGGGGCTGCTCACCT
>NW_021886833.1:0-670 GCF_006229205.1 Suricata suricatta
TCAAGCCTTATTCTGGATGTTTCTGTGTGGTGTTGTTTTTGGATAAGATTAACCCTTAAATTGGTAGACTTTAAGTAAAGCAGATTACCTTCCATAAAGTGGTTGGCCCTCATCCAATCAGTTGAAGAGCTTAACAGAACAAAGGCTGACTTTGAGCAAGAAGGAATTCTACCAGTGGACTGCCTGTGCACTTGAGGTGCAACTCTTTCTGAGCCTTCACCTTTCCAGCCTTCTCCATCGGATGTTGGACGTGTCAGGCTCCTTCCACAACTGGGTGAGCCAATTTCTTAAAACAGATCTCTCTTCATACATATATACATAGGCCAAAAACACATATACATCTGTTGGTTCTTTTTCTCTGCAGAAACCTGACTATATATATAAGTCTTGGTCCCATCATCCTGGCCCTGATATCTTCTTATTTCAGGAGACATACTTGTTATTAGGATAATCAGAAGAACATAAAAATTGGCTATATGGCATAGTGTGCTCTAAGTGCTATATTTATTAATTCTTTTTAAATAATAGACAAAACTGATCCATAAAGCAATACTTGCTATGTTTTGTTCTCTGGCCACAGGTTTGCAAGATGGCTTACTATCTGAACCAAAAGGAATCATGTAACATGGTGTTTGAGGAAGCCAGGCATGAATGACTTACACCCTAGAGA
>NW_021886834.1:0-670 GCF_006229205.1 Suricata suricatta
CTACACGCAAAAGAATAAAGGCAGACCACCTGCTTAGACCATGCATAAAAATGAAGTCAAATGGATTACAGACATAAATGTTAGACCTGGAACCATTAAACCTCTAAATGAAAACAGAGGCAATAATCTCTTGGATATTAGCCTTGGCAACATTTTTCCAGATATGTCTCTTCAGGCAAGGGAAACAAAAGCAAAAATAAAGACTCAGGACTATACCAAAATAAAAAACCTTTTGTACTACAAAAGAAACCATCAACAAAACAAAAAGGCAACCTATTGAATATACTTGCAATGTATTTTCATACACCTTCAATATCTGATAAGGGGCATATCCAACATACATAAAGAACTTAAGCAATTCAACACCAAAAAACCCAAATAACCTGATGTAAAAATAGGCAGATCTGAATAACCGTTTTTCCAGGGAAGACACACAGATAGCCAGCAGACACATGAAAAGATGCTCAGCATCACTAGTCATCAGGGAAATGCAAATCAAAACCACAATATCATTTGCACAGGTCAGAATAGCTAGTATCAGAGAGATAAGAGAAAACAAATGGTGATAAGGATGTGGACAAAAGGAAACCCTCATGCATTGTTGGTGGGAATGTGAACTGGTGCAGCCACTGTGGAAAACAGTATGGAAGTTCCCCAGAAGATTAAAAAT
>NW_021886835.1:0-1451 GCF_006229205.1 Suricata suricatta
CAGCAGTATTCTTTATACTGGGAACTTTTTAAAATAACTCGAACATCCCTCAGCATTAGAGGGGACAAATAAATTGTCATATGTTAAGTCGATGGAATAAAACACAGTAGTGCAAAATAGACAAATTAAAGCTTTTACAACATGGATCATTCTCACAGATAATGAAATAAAGAAGAGATACAAAATAACATGCAGGGGCGCCTGGGTGGCTCAGTCGGTTAAGCGGCCGGCTTCGGCTCAGGTCATGATCTCACAGTTCGTGGGTTCGAGCCCCGCGTCGGGCTCTGTGCTGACAGCTAGCTCAGAGCCTGGAGCCTGCTTCAGATTCGTGTCTCCCTCTCTCTCTGACCCTCCCCTGTTCGCGCTGTCTCTCTCTGTCTCTCAAAAATAAATAAAAGACATTAAAAAAATTTTTTTAAGAAGATGCTGTTATTTAAAAAAAAAAAATAACATGCCTGTGTAAGTCTGTTCAGATAAAATTCAAATCCAATGTCTGCCACTTATTTTCAAATGGTTCAGGAAATAACATATGTATCTACTATCTAATGATAATGAAAATGTAACAGTTCAATTATGAATCTAGGGGAAGGTTTCACAAGGTATCATTGTATGCGTTTGCTATTTTCTTTGGGTTTGAGATTTTTTAAAATAAAAAGGTAAAAAAAACTAAAAATCAGGCAAAACTAATTTATATTGTTTAAAAGTAGTTTCTTCATCTGGATGACAGATGTATGACTTTTCTTGTAATTATTTACTAAATTACACATATGTATTTTGTATATTTTTTTCTTCACATATATTTCACAGAAGAAGAAAGGTTTAAAAATGTGATCAGCCATGTAAAAATACTTTCAAGAAAAACTGCTATAAATACACTTGTGAAACATTAAATAACAAGTCTTTTATAAGCAAAGTTGTAAGTAAAGGGGCTTTGTTACGTAGCGATCAATCTATCAAAAGGCTTTGTTACTTACGATCAATCTATCAAAAGGTACTGACTGAGAACCAATTTTTGAGGCTTGCAATATAGTAATATCATCTGATTTTTCCATGAGATAGTTCGTACACAAGCAACAATTCTGAATCATGTTTAGTTTGATATTAGGTAGCACATTCTTCTAAATAATTCCCTTGAATCGCAGTATGATACCCTAATATTCACTTTGGCAGGTACTCTGCCATATGCTACCTAAAATGTATTATAAGATGGGCGCCTGGGTCGCTCAGTTGGTTGGTGAAGTGTCGGATTTCAGTGCAGGTCATGATCTCGCAGTTCATGAGTTCGAGCCCTGTGTCGGGCTCTATTCTGACAGCTCAGAGCCTGGAGCCTGCTTCAGATTCTGTGTCTCCCTCTCTCTCTGTCCCTCCCCTGCATGCACTCTGTCTCAAAAATAAATGTTTAAAAATTTTTTCAATGTATTTAAGGAAACACTAAAGGAAAGTTTTATAAT
>NW_021886836.1:0-670 GCF_006229205.1 Suricata suricatta
TGTCAAAAATATTATAGTCTTGTATGAAACTAATTTTCACCTCTTGAACATTTTATTAATCTTTCTTTATGGCTGGATAGCCAGGCATTAAGTCAATGCTACAAATTTAAGATTTGTTGTTGTTGTTGTTAGGACAGCATATCACCTCTAGTGGATATTTATACACCTGTCATGCTATAGAAATAGAAAACTTTCAAAATTTCAGTGGCTTTAGAAACAAATGCATATTCTTACACAGAGTATATAACCACTGTTACTGTCCTGGGAGACCATCATAAACCTTATCACAAGGGACCCAAGGACTGTGCTCCACAACTGCCAAGAGAAAACAGAGGAAACATAGAGAATCCCATGTTGGCCCTTAGGCCTTCCATGCACAAGAAACACATTTGCACCAACATTTCAGTTGGCAAAGCAAATCCCATGGTTATGTCTAAATTCAGAGATAGGGGAGAAAAACAATTTTATGATGTGTTTGGAAGAGAGAAATCCAGAAATATTTGGACAAGAGTTCTGAAGATTGTTTCAACAGACTATGAAAATGCTTTTTCTGGGTTGAATTGTTTCTGCCAAAAAGGTATAGTCAAATTCTCACACCCAGTACCTATGAATGTGAACTTAATTGGAAGCAGGGTCTTTGAAGATGTAATCAATTTAAGATGAAGTCATC
>NW_021886837.1:0-670 GCF_006229205.1 Suricata suricatta
ATAGAAGTACATATATCTATTTTTAGTTCGTGTTTTTGTTTTATTCAGATAAATATCCAAAAATCGAATTTCTGGATCATATGGTAGTTTAATTTTTAATTTTTTTGAAGAAACTCTATACTGTTTTCCATAGTGGCTGGACCAATTGCACTGCCACCAACAGTGTACAGATGTCCCTTTTTGCTCCACAGCATCTCCAACACTTGTAATTTCTCTTTTGGATAGTAGCTGTTCAGCAAGATTAAGGTGATGTGATACAGGGTGACATGAGCCAAAATCAACAGTCGGAAGCTTAACCGACCGAGCCACCCAGGTGCATCAATATATTCTACTGTAGCTTTAGTTCAACTTGAATAAAAATGGCAACACTTCCTATGTTGATGGCCAACTTAGATACGTATTTTTGAAGTACTTATTCAAATAATTCGTCCATTTTTAATTGTTTTATCTTTTTTCTTATAGGACTGTAAGAGTTGTAATATTCTATGAGTCATTTTTAAGATTTGTGAAACCTAAGTACTTTCTCCCAGTTTGTGACTTGATTTATGACTTGTTAATGTTTTTTATAGATTAACATAACTTTTGAACTTTTAAGTTTTTAATTTTCAAGTAGTCTGATTTATCTTTTTAGTGTCTTTTATCCTTGTTTGTTACTGATAAAAAATCATTC
>NW_021886838.1:0-670 GCF_006229205.1 Suricata suricatta
AAACAGCAGCTGTCTCCTGGTCCCAGGAACACGGCCTGGAGTGTGGCCAGCCTGAAGGAAGGGCCAGCGGCAACCAGGAAGCTGGCTCCAGCCCCATAAATACCCGCGGGCCTGAGGGAGGGCCACACAGGCTGGCACACATCATGGGGCACCTGGAGCTGGTGGTCTTGGGCCTCGCCTGCTGCTGGGCAGCGGGGAGTGCGGCAAAGGTAAGCGGGGCTCCTCTGTCCTCTCACTGAGCCAGACCCTGGACCGGGCACGGGGCGCCCTGGGGAAAGAAGGCCAGAGGGCAGCGCCCTGGGGAAAGAAGGCCAGCCCGAAAGAGCCCTCAGCAGTCGGCACGGCATTTCCTGGGCCCATCAGGCTTCGTGTGTTTGCGCTTTCGTACGATGGCCCGGGCTGCCCGATAAACCCCAGGGTGCCAAATTAGAGTTCTTGTTTTGGGGCAAAAAGGTGCTGTTCTTAAAGCATGGGGACAGGACCCCTGGACAGAAAGAGCCGCCACGTAGTTTTATAAAAGGCATGGGAAGTTTTGGGTGTGACTATGTCCTGTACAGTATTTGGGATATACTTGTACTAAAAAAAAAAATCCATCTGTGTGAAATTTAAATGTAACTGGGAGTCCTGGATTTTTATTTGCTGAGTCTGGGAACCTGACCCATAACAGCCT
>NW_021886839.1:0-670 GCF_006229205.1 Suricata suricatta
TTTCATTATAGCTGATTTTAACATGGTTCACATGGATCAGGGGCTCTCTGATGGATTCCCCCAGAAAAATGAAGTCTCTCTTTTTTATATACAGGAAATCCTGGTCCTTGCAAATGAATAGGAAACCGTGATCTCTTGAGTTTCCATTTTATTTTGCACAGTGTAACAGATATATTCTCCATTATTACTTTTATATTTTCAGCAAAAGGAAACAAGTACCATATAATTACTATATGTTCATGTGTTTAAATTCTGTAGTGTAGCTTGGCACAAATTCATCCAAGGAAGTAATCAGGCATTTGTTGGCATAAAGAAGGCAGTATTAATGATGTTTTATCTTAACTTAAACCTTCTCCTTCCTTGAAGTTCTCTGTAAACATCACTGTAAATTATTGATAATTCTAGAAACTAAAAGGCATAAGATAGTGTTGCCCACATTTTAAAATCCAATATCTATTCCTTATTTTTGATTCAATACTATTTGGAGGTGGAATTAAGTGGCTGAACATAGAAATGTATCCCTAATTGTTCTACAAAGGTCATTAGGAAACAACATTTGGAGAAGTCATTTTCTATGTCTTTCTGTAATGTATTCTGTTCTCTACTGAGCCTAGTGCTGGATTTGAAATTGCAGATTCTCCAGCTAGGGTCATTTATCTTTTTGCTATCC
>NW_021886840.1:0-670 GCF_006229205.1 Suricata suricatta
CGCCCCACCATGTTTACCGCACCACAATCGACAGTAGCCCAAGTATGGAAAGAGCTCATATGTCCATCAATGGATGGATGGAAAAGAAGATGTGATATATACACACAATGGAGTCTCACTCAGCAATCCAAAAGAATGAAACCTTGCCATTGCAACTACTTGGATGAAACGGGAGGGTATTATGCTAAGTGAAATTACTAAGAGTGTGGGAGGCAGAGGCAAGATGGCGCCTTGGCGTTCCGTCCAAGCACATGACAAAGTATGGCCCGCCTGCCTCTGGTGTACCCACCTCCCAGCCAGATACCGCGATAAGTGTACAACCAATGCAAAGCCATGAAATTGGTCAGCCCTGTTGCTGTCAGCCAATCAGGAGCGGCCACGTAGCCGGTATGGTACATATATAAGGGAGGGTGCTTTGCGCAAAAGGAAGAAGAAGGAAGAAAAGAACCAATAAAAGTCTCTGCAAGGAATCCCGGCGTCGTCAGTTCTTCAAACTGCAGGCAGTTTGAGCGGCACCGGCATAAGAGAAAGACAAATATCATAGGACTTCACTGTTCTGAGGACTTTAAGACACAAAACAGATGAGCACACGGGAAGGGAAGCAAAAATTATATAAAAACAGGGACGGGGAACAAAACATAAGAGACTCTTAAATATAGAAAACAAACAG
>NW_021886841.1:0-670 GCF_006229205.1 Suricata suricatta
CTAGAGCTCCACACTGGGTGCAGAGAATACTGAAATAAAATGAACTTTATAAATAAATAAATAAAATAAACTTTAAGAAAAATAAAAAAAAATTAAAAAAGTAAAAAAAAAAAATAAAGTGGGGTCTTCTTGGGGTGCCTGGGTGGCTTAGTTGGTTAAGTGTCCAATTCTCGAATTTTGCTTGGGTCACCACCTCACAGTTCATGAGTTCGAGGTCCACATTGGGCTCTGCACTGAGCCCGGAACATCCTTGGGATTCTCTGCATCTCTCCTTCTGCCTCTGTCCTGCTCCTGCTCTCTCTCACTCTTTCTCTTCACCCCCTGCCGCCTCTCTAAAGTAAATAAATAAACTGTGGGGCTCAGTCAATTGAGTGTCAGATTCTTGATCTTGGCTCAGGTCATGATCTCATGGTTCCTGAGACGGAGCCCCGAGTTAGGCTCTGCACCGACAGTGTGGAGCCTGCTTGCAATTCTCTCTCTCTCTCTCTCTCTCTCTCTCTCTCTCTCTCTCCCTCCCTCCCCCTCTCTATCAAAACAGATAAGTAGACTTAAAAGAAATGAAGTGGGGTTTTATTCTTCTATATTAGGACTCAGCTAACAAGGGCTTTCCCCAGAGAAAGCCGGTTTTTCCATATCGACTTGCAGAGAGGATGTGAGTCGGCTGAAGTCC
>NW_021886842.1:0-670 GCF_006229205.1 Suricata suricatta
GGGGGGGGGAACACCGGGGTGGCTCAATCAGTTAAACATCCAACTTTGGCTCAAGTGATGATCTCGCAGTGCATGAGTTCGATCCTAGAGCCTGGAGCCTGCTTCAGATTCTGTGTCTCCCTCTCTCTTGGCACCTCCCCAACCCTCAAAAAAAAAAAATAAATATTTTAAAAAATTTAAAACAAAAAGAAGAAATAAAACCTAGCAATATATAAAAGACAAGTTCTTATGACCAAATTAAGTTCATCGCATGGATGTATGATCATTTCAACAAATTTAATAAAAGTATAAATAAGCAATATTTAATTATAATAGATGCAATAAATGACAAAAATTAACATATACATAAAAATTCTCAGCAAAAATAGGAAAGAAGGGACTTTGTGAATATGATCTATGGGCTAATAGCTACCAGAAAACCTAATGGTGAAATATTAAATGATTTGTCCTTGAGACTGAGGAAAGGCAAGGGTGTCCACACTCCACTGTCCTAGTCAGCATTGTGCTAGTAAACCTAATGAAATGAAACAAGTCCGTGAAATACGGCAAGAAAAAGAAAGCACATGATAATTCAAAAGAAAAACACACAACCATATTTATTCTCAGACAAAATAGTTGTGTATATAAGATATTTTTAAGGATTCAACCACAAAATAATGTAGAAATAATA
>NW_021886843.1:0-670 GCF_006229205.1 Suricata suricatta
GTCTAGCGGTGCACCTAGCGGGCCCCACATGGGGGGTCTTTTGTTAATTAATGTGATTATCATTACATCACTGGAGGGGTTAGAAACCTACAGGAAACTACATGACTCTTGAGGTCCTTTCTGCTGTAAAATCCTGACATTTCTCTCAAAGAGCTAATGTTGAACCATCGGGTCACTTCTGCAGAGCTTTAAAAATCGATTCTAGCTGTTATCTCGAGTGGTTCACGGTGGTCCCCAAACATTGTCATTGCTGATCTCAGGTGTCCCTTTAACAGATGAGGAAACTGAGGCTGCCGGCCGAGCGATTTGCCGGAGGCAAACCTGCGCGTTGGCTCCCATCACTCACTCTGCGGCCAGAGTTCCCGGCAAGGCGGCCGGGAGGCTGGAGAGGCCCCGTTCTCCCACTTCGTGGCCGCTAGACGACCCTCCTCACACTGTTTGGGGTCCCCTCTGGAGGAGGCGTCCTTAAAGGTTTCCAACAGGAAGAGTCGGGTCATGCAGTGAGCAGTACTCTCTGCCTAGCTGTGGCCTGAAACACATTTTCAACCTCCCTGAGTCTCAGATTTCTTTTTTTTCTTCCCCTCCTAAAGTTTATTTACTTATTGAGAGAGAGAAAGAGAGAGAGAGAAACCAAGAGACAGAGGCAGAGAAACAAAGGGAGAGAGAATCC
>NW_021886844.1:0-670 GCF_006229205.1 Suricata suricatta
TTGAGTGCCTGCTATGTGCCAAAAGTAATGCTTAGGGAATAAAGTGCAAAGGGAAGAAAGACTTTATATTCATAATCACCCAAAAAGGAAACACCACGTTGTGAAAACTGCTCTCTGAGTGAGATAATAGAAAGTAAAGAGGTGGCACTGAATCTAAATAAAGCCTCTGATTGGGATTAGGGGACAGGATAAAAAGTCAGAGTGAAGGGTCAAGTGTCGACATAAACAGAGTTCTTGAGCCAGAAAAAGCTTGGTGACCAGGCACATAGTCCCTTTTTGCATCATGATATGTAAAGTCTCAGTAGAAAGAACCCAAGACCTTTGTTTGTTTTTATCTATAAGCAAGAATGTGTTTTACCATTCTCCAGGCAAGTTTCTGTTATGCAAGACGAACAAGTTTTAGAGATCTTCTGTATAATGCAGTGCCTGAGGCTAATAATCCAGCAATGTACACTGAAAAATTTGTTAAGGAGGTAACTCTCACATTAAGTATTCTTTCACACACAGACACACAGACACACACACACACACACACACACACACACACACACACTGTGAAAGTGGAGGGGGGAGACTTTTGGGGTGATGAATATTTGCTACCTTGATTGTTGTGACAGTTCCATGGGTGTATATGTATCTTTACACTTATCTAATTATGTACATTAAATGT
>NW_021886845.1:0-670 GCF_006229205.1 Suricata suricatta
CCTACTCCCATTCCTCCTGGGTATACACATGACTGAGGGGTTATGGAGGGGTTCTGGGGAGAGGCTGTTAATCTGTTTTCCATTTTAAAGCTGGGGCCCATGCTGGAGACTAAGATCTTGTCTTGCTGGAGAAGAAATATATGACTATATTCCAAAACAACGGAAGTAGTAGATGTCAAACGTGCTCCTGGCACTTCTTAAAAAGTCATAGAATGCCTCAACCTGATGATTCCTCAAGATTTTATTAATTTATAATATTGTGTTCCATCAAGATCATCACTTTTTATTATCTTGCTTCTCTGAATTGTATCTTCCTTATTATTCTCAGCTACAGTGGCTATAAATTAAAATCATTCAGAATTTATACTCTTACAGTTCATTATCTATGATTGGTATTATCTCACTGCCTTTTTCTGGTCTTTCTATACCCCTGACAATAAATATTGCAATGGAGTCTAAATACCATCCAACCAATAAATTTTGAGTTTTAAAAAATCTCTATTGACTGCACTACCCTAAAGGGCACCACATTACTCCTTCTTATCCACAACCAGCATCCCTTCTGCCAAAATGACACAGAAAGGGATATTCTAAAGAGTTGGAAATTAGAACAGTGTGGAGGTTCCTCAAAAAACTATCAGTAGAACTCCGTTATGGGATTTACCCAGAG
>NW_021886846.1:0-1451 GCF_006229205.1 Suricata suricatta
TTCCCTTGAAACTTCCCTGTTAGCCCATAGATTATGTAGAAGTGTGTTATTTAGTTTATACTTGGAGATTTGTATGCTACTTCATTATTGATTTCTAAACTGATTCCACTCAAAAAGCTCACTCTATATGATTTTCGCAATTTTAAACTGAGTAATTTTATGGACCAGAATATACAAGGATATATGTCTTGCTATGTTATACATACCAGTTAGATCCTCTTGGTTGGGGGTGGTGTTTTATAATCCTGCTGATTTTCTTTTCAGAAGTCCTATCAGTTGTTGAGAAAGGAATGTTGAATATCCTCACATTAATTACGGGTTTCTCTATTTCTTTTTTAGCTCTGTCAGATTTTGCTTCACATATTTTTGTGGCCTGCTTTTCACTGCATACAAATTTAGGATAACTATGTGTTCTTGTTGAATTTATTCTTCAATTACTATGCATTCTCTTTCTCTGTTTTTGTAATTTTACTTGCTATAAAACCTTCCTTATGGGATATTAATATGGCAATTACCTTTTAATTTTAATTAATGTTTACATGATGCATTTTTCCATCTTTTTAATTCTGAACAATCTAAATCATTATATATGGCATTAGTTTCTTGCAGCATACACATTATGTTTTCAAATCCACTGTGCCAATCTCTATACTTTAATCAGTATACTTAGATAATTTACATTTAACACAGTCATTGATACTATTAACATGTTAGGGCTACCATTTTATTTTTGTTGTTTGTTCTCCTTTTCTTCTCTTTCATTTCTTGTCTTTCTAGGATTACTTGAATGTATTTTAGAATTTTACTCTGACATGTGTATAGTGTTTTTAAGTGCATCTTTTCATATAGCTTTTTATTGGTTGCACTGGGTATCACGTTATGTATCCGTAACTTAGCACAATCTACGTGCATGATATTTACCAGTTTAAATGAAATGTTTAATGTTATTTAGTTTAAATGCCCTGCTAGTTTCCTTCATTGATAATATAATCATCTTAAATATTTCTTCTCCGTGTAAGTAGAACCACTCCAGATGTTATAATACCTGCTTCATCAAAGATAATTTAGAAAACTAATAAGGAAAAGGTAAATGTAATATATTTTTACACACTTTTATCTTTCTATTATTGCTCTTCCTCCTGATGTTCAAAGATTCCTTCTTCTATCATTTCTTTTCTGGTTTAATGTCTTCCTTTAATAATTTTTAAGGATAGGTCACTGATGATAAATTCACTTCATGTACCCTCATCTAAAAATATTTTAGATAAAAAATATCTTGATTTCTCTATAATTCCTGGGATATATTTATTCTCAGCTGATAGTTCTTTCCTGTCAGTACACAAAAATTTTTCTGGCCTCCATGGTTTCTGATGAGAACTTTATTTGATTCATCTTAGTTTTTTCTTGTAGGCGAGATATCATTTATCTCTTGATGATTATGAGATTTTTTT
>NW_021886847.1:0-670 GCF_006229205.1 Suricata suricatta
CTGTCTGATAATTGGGCCCATTATTCTGGACTGGGCCTGTTTACACACTTCCTGGCCCAGAATAACTTTCTCTCTTATTCTCACCCTGTGTTTTTCTCAAGATGGTTTGAAATGAAAAGATTTAAGGATAGATACATTCAGACAAAGACCTAGGAGTACTTCTGGTCCCTGGATGAATCCGGAAATTTGGCTTCTGACCCATCCGGGTGGAGTGTGAGGCTAGGCAAGGGCACAGCCAAGATGTGGTACATAATCCTTTGGTGACACGGGTGGGTGATGGGGGTGGGGAGGAGTATTTATCACTGATACTCTGTAGGAGCACTGGTGCATGATAATAAAATCAGACTGACTTTTATTGGTTTGAAATTCTCTAAATATAATGCTTTCTTTTAATTCCTCCACAGGGCTGATGGTTCCTATTGCCTGTCCTATATGCCTCTAAACACAGGTCTAGGGCCTGGGACCTGGGGAGTGGGCACAAGGAGGAGTTGGTTATGGGACCCAGGGGCTGAGCAAGCTACCCTTGGAGAATCCAAGATCTGCATTGATTTCTTTTACTAGGAGTCTGAATGAGGGAATTCATGATTCTTTTAACATTCCACAATATTTATTGAGCACCTACCTGGTAATAGATCCTATATGTGCTATATGTAGCATCATTTAATTTAAT
>NW_021886848.1:0-670 GCF_006229205.1 Suricata suricatta
GGTTGAGGGCCGCAGGGGTGCGGGTTGAGGGCCTCTCCCCATGACATCTGCCCACCTCCGACCACCGCCCCTACTTGGGCTGTTTTGGCAAAGCGAGCGGCGCCCCCTCTCCCCCCACCGTGCCACAGGCGTCCTTCCAGAAGCCGCACGCTCAATTCCAACGGAAAGGATTTCCCAGACGAAAAATGGCCTACCTCCCATCGCGAGACATGTTCAAAAGCAGCAGTTAGGGAAGACGGAACAACCCACACGGGGAAGGCGCTGGACGGTGTTTACGGAAAACGAAGCTGGATTCGCAGCGGAGCATCAGTCACCTGTGATGTTTGAAGGCGGAGCCGGGCCGTCTGCCCACCGCAGAGACGCAGCTGCAGCGCCAACGAAGACATTCAAACGGTGGCGCCTCCCCGGGCCGCGTCTGTAAATCAGCTGCCCGTCCCTCGCTCAGGTCTCACACCTGTGTTCTGGGGTCAAGGAATTTTATGGACGTTGGGCCACTTTTATTTACTTTTTAATATATTGTTGTTAAATATTGATTGATTTTTCTCTAGCACGATCCTATACAGTGTAAGGTAATAAAACTGATATAAAATAAAATTCGTATCACATGCAGAAATGACAAGGCGAACCCAGATTGCCCCTCCTTCATTAGCTGACTTAAAGCTAAGACGTG
>NW_021886849.1:0-670 GCF_006229205.1 Suricata suricatta
TGCCAACTGCCTATGGCTTACTTTCTGTGTATGATATGGCATTTGGGTCTGGAACAAAATTCCCCGCTGTCCACTCCCAGCTTCCCATCCTAGATTTAATAATTCGGAATGTGGAGGTGCTGGAAGGGCTGTGTAAGGGACTCCCTCAGAGTGCTTGCAGACGAGGGACACTGGTTGGCTATGGTGGCCATCTTCCCCCCACTTCAGGGCTGGTTTAGGAGGAAGGGCATGGGGTCTAATCCTCAAAGAGGAGCAGAGGGAACATCCTTGCTTTCCTTGTTTGACTTGCCTTTTCCCCAGTTGGTCCAAGAACAAATCGATGTCTGTGTTTCTCTGTTAATCAGGACCTTATTAGGAGGAAAGTAACTTCAGACCTCATGTGACTTTTCCTCTGCCTTAAACATTTATTCAGCATGAGTCCTTTTCAACTCTGTCATCCTCTCAAATGAGAAATGCTGGAAAACAAACTCTAAAGATCACAAGACAGTTAAGAAAGTCACAGAATACATGATTGTGATTTGTAATTTCCGTGTCATTGATGGGAAACATATTTTGTTCATTCATTAAGAAATCATCTATTATAATGCAGAGTTAAATGTATTCTCCCATTTCCCAATGGTGAGATGATCCTAAGGAGGGGTGTGTGTGTGTGTGTGTGTGTGTGTGTGTG
>NW_021886850.1:0-670 GCF_006229205.1 Suricata suricatta
AGTCCAAATCCAGGTATAGTATTTAAATAAAATGCTTAGTACAGTTTTTTCTACTCAATTCTATTTTTTTCATTTACCATAGCAATTAGTCTGATAATCTATATTATAATTTTCTATTTTACATATTTGTTTTATGTTCCTGACAAGGTCATAGATTTATCAAGCACAAGAAATACATGTCATTTATCACTTTTGTATTCCTTATATCTTAGGGCAAAAGTTGCATTAATATATAGGGATCATTTGAAATGATATAAAGTTGAATGTATATTAGCAATTATTAAACAAAGGACAGCCCAGAATAGGTTTACACATAAATTGCAGCCAACTCTATAGCTTGTTGTGTATAAATCTAATAGCTACATGCAATTTCTCTCTTCCACTATATCTTAAGCTTCTCAAAGGTCCAAATACATCCTTGCAGGGCAGGGAGGGGTGCTAGCTCTTAGAAATATTCAGTACATTTTTATCCAGTAGTAGTTTTGGAAATATAACTAGATTATAGAAAGAACTTTATGCATAAGCCAAAAAATGCATATATGTCCAATTGTCTTTATATGATTATAGTCACATCAAGCATTGGGACTAAATAGTCAGAACTATTAAGATAATATGAGGAACCTCCACACTGTTTTCCAGAGCGGCTGCACCAGTTTACATTCCCACCAAC
>NW_021886851.1:0-670 GCF_006229205.1 Suricata suricatta
AAAAAAAAAAAACCCATGTTGAGCTCTGTGCCGAAAGCTCAGAGCCTAGAGCCTGCTTCGGATTCTGTGCCCCCCTCTCTCTGCCTTTACCCTGTTCATGCTCTTTATCTCAAAAATAAACATTAAAAAAAAGAGGATGTACACAGATAATGTAACAACGTGGTGATTTGAGGACACAGAGAGAACAGGTTTTGCTTGAGCTGATAGGCTCTGGATTACAGGACCCCTCCACTCTTTTCCTTGCTGCTCGCTCAGGGCTCTGTGGGTTACAAACTCTGATGGAACTGGGAGGCAATACGGATAGAACTGGTGCTCTCTGGAACCACAGTGGTCAGGTTAGGGTCCTGGTGCCAACGCCTGCCAGCTGTGACCTTGGGCAAGTCACTTAGCTTCTGAGACCCCCTCTTTCTTTCTAGGCAAAATTGAGATAATTCATAAGATAGTGGTGATAGGAAGCTGTAACATAAAGCCCGAAATGCTTGATAAATTTTAGCCACTGTTTTTCATGAAACTGACTTCAGAGGACCTGAAAGTCACAGCTGATTCACACCGCTCTTACTATATTGTGCAATAGGAACACTGGATATCAATCCTGCGACGCTAAGCTCTGTGTGGAAACCATGAACCAAACTGACTCATTTCTCTTTCATTCCCACCTCCGTTTGCCAGA
>NW_021886852.1:0-670 GCF_006229205.1 Suricata suricatta
CCGGGTAGGACAGCTGGCCACTCTGAGCCTCTCTTTCTTAAAAACAGACATCAGGGTCTGTTCCTTAAGGTTTGCAGGAAGGGTGACATCCCCAGTGTGACCGGGGCCATTGTTAGAGCCTCTACAAATGCCAGGCACTGGACACTCTGACCTTGGTGGAAGGTGGAAGTGTCCCATGTTCCAGATACAGGGAGGGTCCTTGGGGGCAGAATCCGCCAGGGCAGCCGGGCTGCTGGGGCTGCCTGGTCTAAGTGCAGGTCCCTTTGATTGTGGGCTTGTCCCCGCTCCCTCCGGTTGCCCGCTGGCCTGCCTTCCGTGACCCCTGGACCCAGGCCACCCCACACAACCAGCAGGGCACAGTTCGCTTGGGGGAGGAGCATCTCAGCCAGAGCTACACCTGGGCACTCACACATGCGGGCACTCAGGGCCCACACTCAGGCGGCACCCCTGCCCCGGCACTCCGCAGCAAAGGGACTCTGGTTCGGGGCTTGCTGGGGTGCGGGACTGGGAACCTGGCCCCCGCGCTCGGCACAAACGTCAACTCGAAAGAGGGAAACATCTCCACGTGCCCTTGTGAAGAGGGCTCCGACCCGGGCCTGCCCTGAAAGCATCTTGGGGATCCACCCGGGGTTCCACAGGCCATGCTTCGAGAAAGGAATGCCTGGCCTGC
>NW_021886853.1:0-670 GCF_006229205.1 Suricata suricatta
AGGAGTGGAATTCCTAGATCAAATGGCAGTTCTAGTTTTAACTTTTTCCTTTTCATACTGTTTTCCATAATGGTTGCACCAATTTACATTCCCACCAACAGTGCACAAGAGTTCCTTTTCCTTTACATCCTCACCAACACTCGTTATTTCCTGTCTTTCTGATAACAGCCATTCTGAGTACTGTGAGGTGAGCTCAACATGATTTTGATTTGCATTTCCTTGATGGTTAGCAATGTCAAACATCTTTCCATGTGCCTACTGACCATTTGTATATCTTCTTTGGGAAAATGGTTATTCATAACTCTGCCCATTTTTTAACCAGACTGTTTTTTGTTATTGAATTGCATGAGTTTTTAAATATGCTTTGCATACTCATCCTTTATTGGATGTATGATTTGCAAAAAGTTTCTCCCATTCAGTAGGTTGCTTTTCATTTTATAGATGGTTTCCTAGGTTGTGCAGGAACTTTTTAGTTTCCTGGAATCCCATTTGTTTATTTTTGCTTCTGTTTTCATTGTCTTTAGAGTCAGATCCAAAAAAACATCATGAAGACAAATGTCAAGAAGCTTACCACTACATGTTCTTGTAGGAGTTTTATGGTTTGGGATCTTACATTCAAGTCTTTAATCCATTTTGAGTTAATTTTGGGGTATGGTGTAAGACAGTGGTC
>NW_021886854.1:0-670 GCF_006229205.1 Suricata suricatta
GGCTGCCTGCTTAGAGGGATCAGAGCCACAGCTCCGCCACTGGGGACGCGTCCGAGAGCGAGGTGGCCGCTGGCATCTGAGCTCCCCCGGCAAATGCATCGCGGCCCTGGCTCTCGCCCCTCCAAGCTTCTCACTGAGCAACTTCATGGACGCTTGGGCTGACAGGCAACCAAATTATCCACGTGAGCAGCAGGGCCCATGCTCGCCCCGACCCCAAGGCCAAGTCCACAGGAGAAACCTCTACCACAGTTTGCTGAGTTTCAGCGAGGGACACTGTGATGGGCTCTCACACACTGAGGGGACAGGAAGAAATCTGTGAGAACTGAAAAATGGTTAATACAGTAAAGTTTCTGTGTTGTTGTTTTTTTTTACTACACACCCTTAAAAAAAAATCTGTGAGAAGATGCTTTTCCCCCTAGAGCAGCAGCTTGCCATACCCAACATTTTATCCAGAAAAGAAAGCTGAGTGCAGTACCCAGGGATGTTAATTCTCTACTGACATTGTTGCATGTTGGTTTTCTGACATGAAAATAATTCTTGGAAGGCCTCCTTGACTGTGTGATATACATGAGGTGGAATGGAAAATCTGATGTAAAAAAGCAAATGTAAAAGCCACAGCTAAAAAAAGGGCAAAGTAAAAAGTCAGGCCAACTGGAGATAGGTCCGTGAG